>NC_051184.2:68472347-68522380 GCF_013339695.2 Rhipicephalus sanguineus | reverse complement strand
GGGGTTTGGCTGTTACAGTGAGGTTGTAAGTAACGGTGTATTACTCGAATCTAGGCCGGCCCGGTGTTAAGCCGACCCCGAAATTCGGAAGGCAAGAAAAGAAAAAAAATTTAATCATTGTGCTCGAATCTAAGCCGACCCCCCCCCCCCCCCAAACAAACACACACACTTTTCGCACATCGTTTTTTTCGAAAAAAACATCGGCTTAGATTCGAATAAATACGGTAAACTACAAATCAACATATAAAGCAAGCGATCCGATTCCAATTTGAACTCTGTGCCTCTAGTACCATAGCCCCACGCTGTATTTACTGCGCCATACGCGGAAGCCTCATCATGCGAAGTATTAAAACTTCGTAGGTATGTATTGCGTACATGGAAGGAATCTCGTTTAAAATCTGACTCGTGCTGCCCAAGGTGACGGTTTTCTAAATTTCTTCGCACAAGCCGGCGCCGTTGAGACACTTGCCAAGTTTTTGTAATGCTGTTTAAACATTTAATATCGTCCCAATGCAATTATTTTCGACTATTCCCAGCAATAAGACATAAGCAATCTCTGCTGAACTAGAAACACGCACTTTTTCGTACGGTCTGGTGGTAATTACACTGGATCATTCCATTCTGTCCAACGCACTTTGGGCGACAAATGATTCCGTTTAATGTTTAATCAATAACAGTTTATTTGGCCAGTCTTGTTTCAATCGAACACCAGGCCGCTGTACTACATGAACTAAACAACACCGAACGCATGTGCAACCTTTGGCATAGTTGCAACTCGAAACGTGGGACCAACAAGTTTTATTCCAGGGGAAACAGGAGGAAAAGAACGAGGATAAGTGGAAGAGACAACAGCGCCGTCTCTTCCTCAGTCCTCCTTGGGCGCTGTCTCCCGCAAATTATGTATCAACTAGCGCAGGCTTTTGCTTTGTTGCCAACTTTCTTGCCACCCGGGCCAGGCTCCTTTTTTTAAGTGTCAGTCGCTTAAGGCACCTCGGCGAACCTCCGGGCGCCCGGCGATGACCTCCTCCTTTTCCTCCACCGTCGGCGGAGTGCGCTGCCAGCAGCGATTGCCGTCATGAAGACCAGGACGAGCGACCCTGCCACCAGGAGGTAGGAGCGCTTGCCGTCGCCCTCTGCGACGTTTAGGGAGGAAAGTGGAACGCGGTTTCCGTGAAATGACTAAATAAATTTGTTCTTACGCGCATTCTAAGCCTGAAGATACACGACATTTAATACCTCGCCATATAGACACCGGTCACATTAGAGGTACCGGCC
Organism: Rhipicephalus sanguineus; assembly: GCF_013339695.2. Lineage (NCBI taxonomy): Eukaryota > Metazoa > Arthropoda > Arachnida > Ixodida > Ixodidae > Rhipicephalus > Rhipicephalus sanguineus. Next base: position 68,521,105 of record NC_051184.2, on the reverse strand, counting down.
GTACTATAACGCCGCTCTTCCAGCTTTCGCTGTGACTGTGCTGCGGCTTCAGCGCAGGCCTGGCTTTTTTTTTTTTTTTACATAAAGCGCGAAAGAACAAGGGAGGAAAAAGCCAATGCGCTTTATGTTCACGCATTATGTTAAAATGAACAGTTACCGACTCGTCAATTTGCCATTCCAACTGATACTCATAGCACTGCCCTGACGAACACGAGGTGCCGGGTATGATTCAGAAAGGAATCATACCTGTTTATTTGTCTATCGTGTCGTAGAAATGTGTTATGAGAAACTTGTCATGATGTCCACTGTACTGGCTCCAAACTATAGTTGGATCGTAATTGTGTCACCACTGTATACACTCTATGTAGCACAGTGATTTAATTACGCAGTTACACTACGTAGTGTAATTTTTAGTGTGTTGATCTCATTTATGAATTTGTGTTGTGTTCGTGGCATGTTTGTTTCCAATTATTTCTCATATACTCTTTTGTAACGGGACATTCCGTACATAATACGCTAACTTAGTACAGCTACTACCATGTAACGGTCACCAGGTCATTGTAAAGCTATTCTCATGGTCTATTTATTTCCTAACCGATTTTCTAACCGATCTGTGACGTCATATGGGGACATCACGTGATGATTTTTTGCATCACTCGTGCTGGCGCCGACGCCGCCGGACGCCGACGCCACCGACGCGAGACGACGGTCAATTTTCTCGTTTTATAAGGCATCTAAGGCTTTCGCCTCAAACTAAACACGCTAAACAACCAACCAACTTGGACTTGTCGCAGAATCAACACATGTGAACAGCCTCGGACGCTACAGCTGTTCCTGCGATCGACAACTTCAGTGAAATGCACATAATAATAATAATAATATCTGGGGTTTAACGTCCCAAAACCACGATATGATTGTGAGAAACGCTGTAGTGGAGGGCTCAGGAAATTTCGACCACCCGGGGTTCTTTAACGTGCATCTAAATCGATGTACACGGGCTTCAAACATTTTCGCCTCCATTGAAAATGCAGCCGCCGCGGCCGGGATTTGATCCCGCGACCTTCGGGTCAGCAGTCGAGCGCCAAAACCACTAGACCACAGTGGCGGGGCCGAAATGCACATAGGTGTGCGTACTGGAGGGGAGGAGAAGGGAGGCGGGGGGCGCCAGTTCTTTTCTTTTTCGACTTATTTTACTTTTATATTGCAAGCAGCACACGTAAACCCACACATCTGAGTTGAAATGATCACAAAGAGCCCTTAAAGCGTCTGCGTCTAACTACCACCTGTCGCTTCGCTAGAATTCCCTGATTTTCTGCAATTTATATCCGCTTGACGTGGACCGTTCAAAGCAACAATACGCTCAAGGACTTGAATCGCCAAAACCTGTAACGCACTTACATTTGGTTCCTTCGTGAAGTCGATTATGCAAAATAAAAATGACATGCACAAATCATACCGCAAGTAGAAAACGCCGTACGTTGCTCGCTTTTTGTGAAATTATTAAGGCGGAAGCATTAGATGCCTCATCAAGCACGACGACACTCGACAGTCCGCGTCGGCGTTCCGCGTCGGCAGCGTCAAGACGAGTGATGCAAAAAATCATGATCACGTGATGACGTCATTATGACGTCACAGATATCCTTTTTTGTGACGTACATCGTGACGTCACGTCATCACATGACGTTGTCGCTTTGCACTGCCTCCGTGATCGGCCCACGGATCACGGAGGCAGTGTACAACCACGTTAGGTGGAGAAAGCTTTCGGCGGGGAACGGTTAAATACGTCGACTGAAGAAAAAGAAGACGCAGATGGCTTTCGCCTTCGAGTCGTCTTAGGCGAATGCACCCAGTGACTTTTTTACAGTGTCTAGCCCTGCGTTAGACATTTCTGAAACGCTTAACGGCAGTTCCTGTGTGCATAGCGTTGCAATTGAAGTAACCAATGTCTCCAACACTGTAACAACAAACTTAGGAATCCTGCGCATAGAGCTACAGCACTCCGTTGAAAAAAAATCCTCAAACCCAGAAATTCTCCAACAAACAGGCGTTGACGCGACATTCAACGATTCAATCGTAGTACACCTGAAATTGCGAAGGGATCTACGATGCGCGGGCTCGTGATTCCTTAAATCAGGGTAATTACGGTGATGTATCCTTCGGAGAAAGCACTGCGCAGCACGATTGAATCGCAGAAGTGCCGGCCGAGCACACGAGCTCTGAGCAAAGCCTGCGGTAGTATTTCGAGCTACTTACAGCAGCACAGCCGAATAGGTGAACGTCGACTGAAAACTATTCCAAACCAAACTTTTTTTTTTTGCTTATGTGGTATGTGCAAATTGGACACACACGGAGAGCGCTGTCCTGGTTTCCTTCTATGCCATGCGTCTTGTATCTTGCGCTGTACAAGTCAATACAAAAAAGGGAGAAACTGCGCAAGAAATGTCTCCGCGGAGAGATCGCTTGCGAAGGCTGGCTGCGTGACATAAGGTATGTACAGTGTGGGAAAAAGTGACGTTAAGCGCTTGGCTCGGACGGCTGCGGCATTACTTGAGACTTGAGAAAACAGTCGACGCACGAATATAATCATAATCTGGACTTTACGTCTCAAACTCGCGATATGATTTCGAGAGACGCCGCAGTGGAGGACTCCGGAAATTTCGACCATCTGGACTTTTTTACCTTGCACCTAAACCTAAGCACACGGGCCTCTAGCATTTCGCCGCCATCGAAATGGGGCCGGGATTCGATCCCGCGACCTTCGGGTCAGCAGTCAAGCACCATTCCCACTAGACCACCGCGGCGGGTTATGAGACAAGACAGCCGCTACAACTCGTCCACCACACATTCACCGCACGTTTTCAGTCGCTACTCTCGCATACAATTTTCTTACGATTTCAAAATTTCTGCGTCACTCCTGTCCCTAGGTCGGCAAACCCATGAGTGAGTTTGCCGACCCTAGTAGCGATCGGGGAAGACCGAGAAAGTATACGTCACGGCGGAAGAGGCTAGAGTAGGTAGAGTGATATTTAATAAAGCTTTTCAACAGCGTAGGCGTTGACTTAAAAGGCCTCGTTACCGTTCGCAGCACCTACGATATCGGCAGTACGCGGGGAAGCATTTTCCTCCAGAAACCAGGGCTCTTGCGGGTGTCCTGTAACAAGACAAATTCGCACTCTCAACATCTAACTTGGCTCCATCAGCGGTGTCCTGCCGCTATCGATGTTGACACGTTGATCCAATGCAACTTCTTCACTTAACCTGGACAGCTTTATTACTACCCTATAGTGTAGTACATGTAGTACCATAACAGAACACCCTGTAAGCAGCCTTTTGAGGTAATCCCACGTGACTCGGAGAAGGAACTGCGGCGTCATCAAATAACTGGACGGGAATTTTAGGGGCGAAGCTCCTTAAGGCGGCACCCGTTCGTCCCTCGTAGTAGTAGTAGTGCGTAACCAGTCGTAACGCTAGTACCAGATCTTGACCTCCAAGGTGGTGCCGGTGGGAGATTTTTCCTGTGCGTTGTTGACCAATAAAAAATTCGCAGCGTGCGCGTTAACTAAAAGCCGAATTCTTCTGTCTCTCATTCCCCATTAGCAGCCATTGGCATGTTCCAGTAGGAAACGTTAGTAGAAGTGTAAGTGTTAGCTAAAAGCCGACTTCTTCTGTCTCTCATTCTCATTAGCAGCCATTGTTTACCTCCAAGGTAGTGCCTGGTGAGATTTCTCCTGTGCGTGGTTAAACAATAAAAATTTCGTTCAAAACGCCGTTGATTGATGAAATAAACCAACGAAAGACGCCAGATGTTTTCTAAAAGCAAAACGAAAGAACGCCAGATGTTTCTAAAGCAAAACTAAAAGACGCCAGCTGCATAACGAAAGACGCCAGATGTTTTCTAAAGCAATGGTTTTCTAAACAATGAAAATTCACAGCGTACATGTAAAATTAAAGTGAGCTGCAAGTCGTCATTGCTCATCGAACCTTTAGTATAAACGCGCCCGATCTCACGTCGGTGATGATGTACTGGGCAGAATTCACGGAAGATTCACGGTTTACCGATGAACCTCCGCAGCTTCGCCCACTCATCATCATTCACTCCGTGGATATGCTGTGGTTTTTTTTGTTTATTTATTTTATTTATTTATTTACAACAATAATGTTGCGGGAAACCAGGGGAATGAAAAGCTGATCAATCAGCTTGGGGGTGTCCTGGCCACCCTACACGTATGTCAGCGTAAACAGTGGCTACAAACAACAACAAAAAATGCACACGTAATATATTGCACATGACTCATTTCCATGGAAGAAAAAAGCATGCTTGCATGGACAACATAAAGAAACTTTCCAAAAACTTTTCCTTTGAGAGACAGCGAAAACGAAACAAATAGACGACAATGTTTTGAAGGCAAGTTCATGACAAGGATATTGTGTAAAACAATCTGCGTTAGCAGACTGTTTTCCACAGTTAACATCTGTATCCCCTCCTTTGCTCGCAAAGCCCTCTCCGGCGTTCCGACGCTTTGCGCGTCGCCTTGCTGGCGCCGCCAGCTTTGAAGTCCGTTACCAAGTTTCGTGTCTGCCGTTGGCGAGGCGTGCGTTGGCCGACGTCGTCAGTTTCATGGCGCTCGCTCGCTGTGTGCTTGTGCGCCGCGATGTTTTACGACTCGCTCTTTTCGTGCATCGTGCTTTGTGCTCGAATAATTCAGGAACGAGTCCCGTAAAATTGTTCCAGCACCCAAAAGAAGTACAGGTGAGCGTGCCGTTTGCGTCGCGGTTTTCATTGTACCAATTTGTGTTCACGTCCGTATTAGCTGTTTCCTGCAGTGACGCAAGAGTTAATATTTTCAAAAATGACTTGTTTTAAAAGCGTGCGATGCTGCGTTTACGTCGTTTATACGAACAAACAGTGGATACAAAGCAGACGCGACGTAACTATAGTTCCGCTTTTACAACTCCCGCAGAACCATGTGCTTGAATGTGTGTTTTGCATCTGCCTTCGGCTAATCACTAGCCGACGCTTACAACCGCGTTTCAGTGGCTCTAGGTAAGGGGTCTCAGACTCATCTCAGCTAACGGGCCGCAGTCCCTAAATTCACTCCAGCATGGGCCGGGACAGTGAAGAAAGTCCAAATGTGTGTGTGTGGGGGGGGGGGGGGTGCTCATTGGAACAAAATGTCACCTAACTTTGCCATTTGAAAGATTTCCATTCCCATATCTCATATATGGGTCATATCCGAAGGGGATTTGAAGTGGGATCAGAGAAAGATGTCCATAGCGATCTGCAGCAGGACTAAAATTCTGAAATAGAGTTTTTGTTCTACGGTAATGCTTCAACACATAGTGACCGCACGAGGTGCCTAAGGAGAGAAATGCTTGAGATCAGTGCCGCCTCTGTAGCTGCCCCGAACAAGCGTTATTAAACGCAGTAGGCGAGACAATATTGCGAATACCATTTGGCAAGGTAACAAAAGTTTATTCCTTGTGAAGCCGCTAGAGAAAGGTTCGCGGGCCGCGTACTTGAGATTCCTGCTATAGGTCGATGACAAAAACTTTTAATGCTCTGAGACGAAGCAACGAGTTCACTTTTGCACGAGTCTGCTGCGCCGTTTATCTCTTTGGAACTTGTCACTTTTATTCAGGGTGGTAGCGTTTTTTAAAATAATCTGGAAGGCCAGAGCTGACTGATTGCCCAGGGAAAAGCTGAGGAGCTGCAGAATTCCCTATCGAAAATTCTCATATGACACATATGCCTCGTATCCAATAATCTCGTGTGAACATATATGAATTATATGTGTTCTCGTATGATCATACGAGATTATTGGACATGTGTCATACGTGTCATATGAGATTTTTTGATAAGGAAGTGACGCATTTCAAGGGCAGATGACGTGATCCTTCTAACACATCCATTCATTTTGTTAGTGTTCATCATCATTAATCATATAAAAGACAATGTTTCCGCAAATGAAGTCAAGAACGTGCGGCCGATATTCGTTGTTTTTTTGAGGCGCTCGTTTTGTCATGTTCTGCTACATACGTGTGCGCGAAGTTGTGGAAACGACTGCGTGCATGCTGTGGGACTGGGGCTTTCTCGTAGCCATTGCGCGGGTTTTTCGCCTATTTCTGCCGTCCACATATCCTATCATGACTCTCCCCTCCTCCGCCGTCCTACGGTGCTGGGTGAGCGGAGGTGACTCACTGAGACTCACCCAGACTCAGACTGGGCCGTGACTCTGAGTTAGTTCGGATGAGTGATATTTTGGTGAGTTCGTGTGAGTCCGGTTGAGGAAAATTTTAGCGAGTCTGCGTCCGAGTGAATCGCTTGAGGAAAATATTGGTGACTTTGAATCCGAGTGAGCCCTAAGCGCAACATATATTTCTTGAGTGAGTCTGCGTGAGCTCCACCTTTGATTGCCGACATATGGTCCTATCTACTCATCTTCAGCATTACTACCAGCTTTATATTGGCCTACGTTTATCATCAAGCACCTTCAAACATATCTCAAGGAACTGGCATTCATGCTTCACCTCAATATTTATTGATCAGAGGCGTGAGTTAGAGGGGACGGGGTGCCGTGACCTCCCTACGCAAACTCATTCACAGGAAGTTTGATAAAGATATCTACTGTGAGTCTCGCATTTCATAAAGAAATGTCCTGACTCTATTGCAACCACCAATACCTCGTATTTGAAGGTACAAGATCAAACGGTGTATAGTAGAGCACCGATTATGTGAGATATTGGCGTTAAAGAGCATGGAGACCATGATCGAAAAAGCTAATTTTACTCCATTGGACTCATGAGTCGACACACTCAGGCTCACTCAGACTCAGATAAAACCATGAGTCTGAGTGAGTCCGGCTGAGCAATTGCTGGTGAGTTTGAGACCGAGTGTGTCCGGTTGAGGAAAATTTTGATGACTGACTCCGAGTGAGCCCTCAGAGCAAAATATACTTGAGTCAGTCTGAGTGAGCTCCAATTTTTTTTTTTGCCGACCTATGCTCCTGTCACTGCCTGTGAGTGGACTAACCGAAAAACATGGTTGATCCCTCCTTCATAGGAATCGGTATAACACGAAAGTAAAACGTGTCCTTACAAAGTCGTTGAGTGTTTACTGTACATTGATGTAAGAGAGCTTGCTCAATGTCTATTGGTGTTTGGCAGCTATAGCACCGTTTAACGTGGATGCACGCAAGTTGACGCTTGGTGACACATCTCCATCCTGACGACTAACGTCCATGATCAACGATTAGACAAACATTTGTGGTAGCTGTAGTAGTCAACGGTGAGAGCGTAATCATAGCGGTGTGACAGCCAGAAGAGCGTCGATTAAGGTCGTCATTCCGCGGCATGGTAAAGCGTAAACACAAAGTCCCTAGATTTTTCCTTTTTACCCGAGTACCGACAACTGCCTCCTCTCCTGGCCCTTTCTCACGCGCAGCTGGCATGTGCCGCCATTTTCTTCCTAACTTGTAAGATTTACAAAGCCGCGTGCGTTTAAGTACATTAGCCACGCATCTTTCAACGGGCAATATGCTAACGCGACGCGCCTTTCTCCTCCCGCCAACCCCCGTCATTAGTGAGCGGGGGACGCGTTTCACCAGGTTATAACCAGGTGCTGGAAAAGCGTTAGAAAGAACATGGCTGCCGAAAACGAGCGTTAGCCAATGATATTCGTCGGCAGCGTTTCAATGGTTGTCGGTACTTAAGAAAGAACAGGGAAAAATCATAGAGTTTCATACAATACTTACTAGAGGGAACTCTGGCGCTAGTGTCTATGGGAGCTGCAACGCATGGCGCTCCAGCCAGCATAGAAATCATGGGTAGTACACAGATTTTTCTAAACTTCGTTCTTTCGGCTCCGTTTGGCTCCGCGTCGCCTGCATCCGCTTTGTCGCAAAACGAAGTCACGAAGTTCCCAAAGATCCATTCTTTTATCCGAAAGAAAACCAAAACATAGCAATAAACAAAGCCACAAGTGCGTTCGAAGCCCGCAAGTACGAAGACAAGGCAAATCCGTGTACATTCCGTGTACAATCACGGAATGTACAAGGCAAATCCGTGTACAATCATTAGGGTGGCTAGAATGGGGTAGGGTGGCTAGAAATGATAGTAGGGTGGCTAGAATTCTAGCCACCCTACCATCATTTCAATGGTGGCTGAACGATCGCAGCGCCAGTGTCCCCTCTAGTTAATTTTAGGAAACTCTATGGGGAATATCTAGGGACTTTAAGTAAACAGAACACCACGGCCGAACTAGAGGGAAACGCAACGCGCGTCGCGTCTTCCCTCTAGCCCGGCCGCGACTTCTCTCGTGGCGGGCGTAAGCGGGGAACGCGGTGTTACCCTTACAGAGGCACGCACGCGTCGCAAAGCTATTTTGTAGCGTTAGCTACACTTGCCTAGCCGCAGCCGATTTCGCGTGGAGCGTCATGAGCCGTGCCGCGCATGCGCGAGGATCAGTGATGTCACACAGCTGGGTCACCAGAGCTGGCATCTCACGCTCTATCCGACACCGCCGCGCGCGGCTCGCCGCTGCTGGTCTGTGCGTTCGGGCGGAGTGACGTCGTAGGCGCGGAAGACATGCTGGCGCCGGCGCGCGCGCAGACTCCGCCACCGCCGCTGGTCTGCGCCGAATTCGAGAGGAGTGACGTCGTAGACAAAGTGGCGCCGGCGCGCGCGCAGCTATTCGCTTTCGCTGTGCAGTCGCCGTCTGACATTGCGCTGGGGTCGCTTGGCAGCGCCTCTGAATGGCGTTTGCAGGTGGGTAACGCCATGGAGAAGGAGAGCGCAAATGCTGCTCGACGGCGCAGAAGAGCCGAGAAGCTTATCTCATCGGATCCCGAAGTAGTTGCCTGGCAATTAGCTGTTCAGCGTACGAAGAATGAACAGAAGAAGGCTAATAATCCTAGACAATCTGGAAAGCTAAGAATAATCAGCTGAACCTCTGCTAACGCTACGTATATCCTGGCATAGCCGAGCTAACGACTGCAAATTTTTTTAATATGGATCGTTGCTATGAGCGAGGCCGAGCCTTGTGCTAAGGTCACTACCTTGCGGCTTGTTAAAGCATTGACAAAATTGCACTTCTGCTATTGGAAACGCACCGAATGGGACGGACGCATAGCAACGGCGCGTTGCAGGGCTAATCGCGTAGGCCATGTTCATGATGCATTACTTCATTTTACCGCTTCCAGACGGCGACACCACCCCATTATTATATAAAACAATGAGCGCAGATAAACGATGCAGCGCGAAGAAGTTTGTTGGCGCTAAAGGTTTTATATCATAATGTGATACCAACTAGCCCACCTGGCTATACCGGCACCACCCCACCGACCAAGACCACTGTGAGAGGAAAGTGCGAGATATAAAAGACGCGTTTGTAAAGCATCCAGAGAGTGTGATTGTAGCGCAGTGGATAGCATGCCCGGCATATGTTGTCGCGGACCGAGAGGTCGTGGTTTCGACTCCCATTCATGAAACTTTTTTTCCTTGTAAGTTTTTATTTACTGTCTGATCATGTGAATTTTTTCAACGTCATTTCCGTGACGGCAATGCGACACTTAAATCTTGGTGGACCCCGGCATAAAACACTTTCGTGTTCAAAAGCTACAGGAGAACATCGATGACAATTACTCATTCATCAATATTACCATCCATACCATAGAGAAGACTTGCAGTACTACGAAGACGTCTAGAGAAGACGACGTTGTCCCTGAACATGCGAACAACAGTCACAACAGAGAAGTGGCATTGACTGCCGCTGGAGCCAAATAAGGAAGGGCACACTTAGCTTAAGTCATCCTGAAAGGACTCCGTGTTCGATCGGGTTCTATTGCCTATCTTGGCTGCCGTTCCACACAGCTTTACGTGTAACCTACACAATCAAATATACCGCGAAAGGAGGAAATAAATTTACAATTTAGCCTTTAAGTACACGACAAGATAAAGAAATTGCCTAGAGTGGGGCCCTTTAAATGTCTGCTATGGATTCATCCCCAAGCGGCGTGTTCAACCAAAAGAAGCACTGATGTCTGCGGGAATTGGCGGGAATGAAAGAATGAATGAAAAAATTGCAGTGCCTTAGCTCGGCTTAGCTAAGGTTCAGCTGATTATTCTTAGCTTTCTTTGTTGTCAAGCTTCTCCACTTTTCTGCGCCGCTTAATAAAAAATTCGCAGCGTGCGCGTTAACTAAAAGCCGAATTCTTCTGTCTTTCATTCCCCATTAGCAGCCATTGGCATGTTCCAGTAGGAAACGTTAGTAGAAGTAGAAGTGTAAGTGTTAGCTAAAAGCCGACTTCTTCTGTGTCTCATTCCCATTAGCAGCCATTGTTTACCTCCAAGGTAGTGCCTGGTGAGATTTCTCCTGTGCGTGATTAAACAATACAAATTTTGTTCAAAACGCCGTTGATTGATGAAATAAACCAACGAAAGACGCCAGATATTTTGTAAAAGCAAAACGAAAGAACGCCAGATGTTTCTAAAGCAAAACGAAAAGACGCCAGCTGCTTAACGAAAGACGCCAGATGTTTTCTAAAGCAATGGTTTTCTAAACAATGAGAATTCACAGCGTACATGTAAAATTAAAGTGAGCTGCAAGTCGTCATAACTCATCGAACCTTTAGTATAAACGCGCCCGATCTCACGTCGGTGATGATGTACTGGGCAGAATTCACGGAAGATTCACGGTTTACCATCATTCACTCCGTGGATATGCTGTGATTTTTTTCTTTTCCTCCTCCCCGCTATATGCATACCCCCACAGATACGTCTGCGTATGCGCGCAATATTAGGGGCTGATATATTCCAGCCGACGCCTCCTCTAGAAAGATGCCTGCGGAGTCGCTGGCTATCCCATTGTAGCCGCCCTGCCTTGAGTTGTGGTCGATTGTAGAGAGATGGCGCCACGTTCTCCCCTATTCTTTTCAATGGGGCTGGCGTGGTGTGACGTCGAGGGGGATGTGCGCATGCGCAAATGTGTGTTGCAAGCGGCGACCGCAAGGATCGCCAGCTACTGCCCCCATTAGAAACGGTGAAGGAGGGAAAGGGTGGGGCAGGAGGTTTTTGGCTCACGCGGCAGGCATCTTTCTAGAGGAGGCGTTGTTCCAGCGTAACGTCGACGCGCGCGCACGCTCGGCACAGCGACGCTACGCTAACAAACACGCCGACGTCCGGCATCGCGCCCCGGCTGCAGTCGGCGCGAGAAGCGACATGCTGCATTCTCAACACCCTCTAAAAATTCTTCAGGCCTCTTCACATCCTCCTCTCCCCGCGTGCTACGTCACGCCAAGTGTCCGACGGAAAAAACCGTCTGGTTACTCTGCAGTCTGGCTGCACGTGTGTACTCGGCGTGATTGCCTAGGCAAGTCAGTGCGTGTGCGCCAAGCTGCTGCACAATTTGTGTTCTTCGTGCCGTGTGTTCTCGCTCAATTCGGTGTTTCGGTGTTCTTCGTGCCCGTGTGAGCGTTCTTTTTTCGGCGTACACGTGTTAATGCACGATGTGACGTTTGGCGCGAATTGCATAGCATCGCAACGACTGCAAGTTTGTGCAATATGGGCCGGTGTTGTGTTCCTGGGTGCCGCGGAAACTATGACAAAGGGCGAAACGTGCGCGTGTATTCATTCCCAAGTGATGACGCGCAGAAAAAATCGTGGCTTCGAGCTATCCCATGCGTGACGTGGTCATGACGCACGCGTGACGTAACCTCTTTCACCCCGTGTCATTCCTCCTTCTGTAGTTTCCAGCGCACTCGTCGGGACGAGAGAAGAGAGCAAGCGCTTAAATCGTGCGACAAATGCCTGCAACTGCGCTCGTTCTCGAAGGATTCGAAAAATGTTTTCGGTGATCAATTCCTAAGGCAATAAGCTACGTTACTGATTTCAATCGATCATAACTTGAAAAGGTAGTTCAGGAGCCCCCTAACCTTTGTTGTAGCACTGCATAGGATGAGGTCACACGAAAGCGCAGGGTTTCGTCACTTCCTTTTCGCGCGTCATTGGCCTTTGCCACGATACAACGAAGTTCAGTTTAGAAACATGTACTTGGGCTTAGCTGTGAAACGCCGCACCCATTCCGCCGATGATACAGAGAACTAATTCGTATCCTACCTGGGATTGCGGGTGCTGGTCGCAATGCAGATGATTCCAGAGCGGCGCGGACCCGGGCCTGTAGAGCCTGCGGCGTCGTGGCCTCCCCACGAGTTGGCTTCTGGTCGGCGTCACCAGCCAGCGTCTTTAACGAGTTATCGAGTAATGTAAATTGTTAATGGGGCGACAATTAGGCTATTAGGCTATATTTCACCACGACATTTATTTTCTTTGTTGTGAATAAATGGTGAAAGCACATTCTTAACATTTAAGACTCTAGCGGGGAGGGGGGGGGGACATTGAGATAAGCTGGACTGCCAAATTCGGTGAGTACAGCGGAAACAGATCACTAAAAGCAACACAACTAGGGAAGATGGGGAAGGGGGCCTGAGCTTTCTGTCGCTGTGCTTTTTTCTTGTTCGTTTTTTTTTGCGTAGGCGCCTTTTCAAAGTACCTACGAACTTTATTTCAGTAGGTTTGTTTAAGCCCTCCAAAATGCAATCAATGGTGACCTAAGAAACGTTTGCCAAAATGTTTTGTTTCTAGCGGCGGCATACAGAACATTTATGTAAACTCATATCGCTCTCTCCTGGTGATGCAATGTGAACGCGCAGCAATTCAAATTTGGCACAACCAAGTAAGACTGAAACGACAAAAGTCGCCAACCGACGCAGTCGCACCTGTTTATACACACTACGTTCGCAAGCATAGACAATCTACCTGCGAAAACACTCACAAAGCGTTAGAAAAGCCAATGTTTGCTTTTTCTTCCTTTTTGTTCACGAAAAGTAACAAAATCTTCGTAAACCAAGCACTTTATGCCTAGCGCTTTGAGTAATGCGCTTTTAATGCTTACCAGTCTCCTAGCGTTCAGCTTGCCGTCTACCGGTGAGCTCACTAGTCCATCTTCAGTTCGCGCAGGCCCAGACACTTTCGTCGTGGTCTCCGCTGCCGAAGCCGAGACAAGCCAGGTCGCCACGAAGAAAGCAAACAGCATGGCTGTTGATCCTCCCATGACACCTGTTGAGTACTTTACAGTATCAATTTTTTATTGCGTTAGCTGGATGTACGGCATCGAAATAGGTCACGCATGACAGTGCAGTTCAGTTTCTCGCATAAATTCTAATAACAAACGGTGATGTGGATCATATATTCCCTTGTGTAGGTCTGGCAGCGTACAACACTATTTACAAGTATTCACAACAATGAAAAAGTATTATTCTTGTGTTGTTGCAAGACCACTAAGCTTTATTATAAGCCTATATCGATAAGCTTTAGAAAGTGCTATAATTGAAACCCTCTTTTCACTCAAGTCTAACAAATGGCGGCTGACCTCACACAGTACGTTGCATTTAAGCGTCATAGAAAGGGGTGATAACCTACTATTTCAAGGTATTATTTTCATGGGCCCTGCCACCCAGTCAGTAATCACGTGATCCCGCGGCAAAGAAGTAATTGGCTGGTGTTTACAGTCCAGACTGTGGTTGTGATTGCAGAAATCATCTGTCATTTTGCCCTTCACCGGGTTTCATTTTCACCCGTCCAAGCACAAGCTTATTTTGCTGAAAAATGTGACGTTATCACTAATAGTTAATTTCGGTTAAAATAGGTAGTATGAGAACTACATGCGGTGCAATTCTTTAATGCGTTGCGCAGGGCATGCTGCCATAGAGATTGGTTCTGCAATTACACTCATGTCAGTAAGCGTAGTATAAATGGTGGGGTAATCACTGAAAACACGGAGTGGCTGCTGAGACCATGTAAAACTCCCTAACAGCGTTAAAAGAAGAACGCATGTGTGAATAAGTACAAAGACGATAAACTAAAAAGGTATTGCGTCAGTATTCCCGTCTTTATCTGCACATTTGCAACAGGTTTTGTGCTATATGATATCCACGCATGAGTGGTTAAACAACAGTCTTGCTCCATAAGATTCTGCCAGCAAAATCGGCCTGAGCTCATGAAGCTTATTTCATAAAACGAACATCAGTGTCCCGTCGCTTAGGTTAATACCTGTGTATCCAACGCCATGATCCGAAGGCATCAGCTCACGCTAATACTTTTGATATAAGAGCATTTTTGCGATTACGGAACCGAGTTGCTGAAGCACTTCGGAGAAATACAAAATTACTAAACTACACACGCAATTGTTAACTCGTCCAGGTCTGATGTAAACGTAAACATTTATCGAAAACGGTAAACCGGGTACATACCTGGACGAACAGCTTCTTCTTCGTCTTCTTCTTCTACTACTCAAATCTCCCGTTAGTTTCTCGAAACAGAACTGCGAGTTCGAGACAGCGGTAAGCACGCGACGTGTCGCCCAAGTGAGAAACTATGCATTGGTTATAGCTTGAAGTAGCAGCGACGCCTCTTGCAATAATATGCTTTGTAGCATTCCTCGAATCCCACTACTGGTGCGCACAAGTTTCAAGGAAGATATGCTGTATCCCAGCATCACCACCGTATCCTGAAATAACAGGACAACGAAGTTGTCCCACCTAATGTCAGAGAACCTATGAATTTCTGGTTTTGTTGCGATAGCAGTTATAACAAGAGTCTCGACGGGTTTTTTTTTTTTTTCGTCGCTTTCGTATGTGACGCTTTCGGGCCCCCAAAAGCAGTTAGCGGAAATCGCCGTTAAGCTATGCTCTCAAGGCGTCGCACTCGGGTGTGCTCATTTGGAGATCGGAGCGCGCTGACTTAACGCGGTCCACTGCGTCGACAGAAACAGAAAATTTAAGGCGACGTCCACATCCGTCAAGGCAACGTGCTGGAACGCAAATAAGGCCGTACGCAATTTTTGTGCGCATACGTGATCACTGCATGTACCATGGTTATCACCAAGCACCTGGAGTCAGGTCGGCACCACACAATCATTATCGTTGCAAAAGAAATCTTAGCATGAATTCATCGCCAAGAGCACCACGTCAATACGCACCATTTTTGGGGTCCTTGCAAAAGACTTCTCACAACGCATATCAGAATGACAACGTAAAGACGCATATGCAGCATGACAACTTTATTTTTTGATGTTATATGTTTGTCATAATCGCAAGGTAGTTGTGAGACATTGTTTTTTGTCGAAACGGGGCACACGTCACCTTTCTACCAGAGAACACACTTCTTTTTAGGATACATCGGCGATGACCTGTTGCATTTGAACACGCTTGAAAATGCTTCGAAGTTTTGCAAGGGCACGTTGACTCTGCGAAAAATTTAAAAATTAGATTAGCAGCATTTCGTTTGACAACTGAAATACCATAACTGAAGCTCGGCCGTAGGCTAAGAATTACAATTACCATGTAGTTAGGTCGAGTGATAACAGCTGAATCAGAAGGATGCTTCATCTGCATACAATAGCGCAAGTTTTGACGTATGATGTGGACAGGGAACTTGAAATATACCTACTCAACATACAATCTTGCAGCAAGTAAGGAGCGAAATTTTTTCAAGGAGACACTGACTCCACGCAAAGAGTAAACAAAAGATATTGTACAGCGTAAGCATAATTTCGTCTTCGTCAGCACAAGCTCATCAGCTTGTACTTTCCAACGCACTATTTTTCAGGTAGAAGGGCCTAATTTTCTGAGGTCATAGCATGGCTTCTAGATCATGAGCAATGTGGTATAATTATTACCGATATTAGAACTCTGCTTGCTTCTAACGCTCAAGAAATGGTATTGCCGCATATAACCGTATCTATTAACAGAAATAGCAACTACAGCCGCGAAACTACGATGCTCAGCCTAAGGTACTTTGCGAAAACAGTTGTTCTGTAACACGCGAATATTCGAAGAATAGATATTTCAACACCCGCTTTGTGTGCTCGGTGCACTGAAAGCGTTCTTTCAAACACATTTTTCTGTACTTCACTTGAGAGTACTAAAAAAATCGAACGGATATTCAAGGAGCGGAATAGTTTCACTTTAGCCATCATTGCAACTGTGCAAGCAAGAAATCAGAGTCATTATTATTTGTAGAAATGTTTGCGTGCCTGTCAAACACTTCTTTTGGGCGTAATTTCTTGTAGTAGTAAAATATTTTTCACAATTACCGATGGCAGGAATTGGTGTATCACTGTGCACACGCGTTCTATAACACACATGAACGTGGCAAGTCTAGTCAAATAATCGTGCAGTGTAAAGAATGTATTCATGAAGTTCTTTCAAGTTATAGTCTGCCAACAGTTTTAGTAAGGTATAGATTTCACCATAACACAAACATAGTATACAAACAAATAATTTAGAGTACTTCTTAAGCTCCGTTATAGAGGCTGCAGCTCTTCTTTTTTTTTTTGTTTAGCTCCCCGAGTTGTTTTTTAGGAACACGCTATACGTGATGACAGCTGTCACTTCATTGGTTTTGTTATCTTACATGTCTAGATGTCATTCAATAACGGCTATTATTCACAGCTAAGTGTGAGTATCCAAACAGTCCACTATCTGTTTTCACCACTTATTATTTACTGTCACTCCAACTCCAAGCATAACGGAATAAGGCAATGAAATGCATAAAATATACGGCCTACAGAAAGACATATTCCTCGCAGCTGTCAGCGTTTCAAGTGTCTTGAATATTCACACGCCCACTTAAACAACTGGTTTAAATTGCTACTGCAGATCTGTGCAAACTCTCACTAATTATAATCATTACGTGCATGTGTCGACAGAAAGCAACAATAACGGCGTACTGAACTTGTCGGTGAATTCGACATGCGAATATTTCAGCATTTCGAACATCTCTAATTATTCTTAGCGCGTCCCAGCTGTTAACTACTCGTGGCGCTTAGTTCGAGAGCATTTATGATGCATTTCGTCATACCACTGTTCATTTATTATATACCCGTCGGGATTATCTTTGTTCAAGTATCTCGTGTTCCGTTAGGACCTGCAGAACCGAATATTCTACTGATAACATTTTCTCTTATTCTCATCGCGAAGCATTACAGCCTATTTCTACTGTTCCTGATGGAACCTGGAATAATATTATTACCATGTGCCAAAACCAGGAACGTGGAAGTGGCAACAAAGCAGTGTATAACGCTGTCTCCATGCTTTCCGGCCAAGAAGTACTTTTTGTTGCTTTGCTCCCCAAGTTTAACAAGCCATGTTGACTTAATTCATTATATCTTGCCTCAGTTGAAATTCAGAAAAATAAACGCAGTCATTAAGACGCGTAGGCTTATGCTGAGTCAGCGCTTGAAGAAGTATACTTACGTGATTGCGCCAGGGGTATTTGTAGATAATTTATAGCGCAAAATTACTTTCTTTGTTTCTGGTTTTCTAAGTAACGTGCCACCGCTTCTGTTCACTCACTATACCTCAGCGGAGGAAGATAGTACCGTTTCTCTGTCGAGGCTTCAGCGTCATTACCTGTATTGCTTTGGGCTGTGACTGTCGTACTGAATTTGTTGCTGAAGGGCTTCCTTGCGAGACTTCGAACACCACACCTGTCAAAAGAAAGCACTTTCAGTTCTGCGAAGAACGTGCTTGCTCGTATTCCATGCCATAATAGTTAGGCCTAGTGCGGAAATAACGATATCAGCTACGTTTACACGTAAGCTCGATCAGCTCACGGCGTCACTCTCAACACATAACTAACGATTTCTTATGGAAACATCACGTCGAACACATATCCAAAAGTAATCGTACACTGGGATACATAAAAAGAAACCATTTTCTCGCTCCATCTTCACTAAAATTACTGCTCTACACCACGTACATTCGTCCTCAACTAGAATATGCATCATCGGTTTGGGATCCGCATCAATCCATATTAATTAACGCAAGTGAAGCAGTGCAAGATTGATTATTGATATATAGGTTTTATTGGCGCAAGGGCCACTCTTGGCGAAAGAGCGCCAATTCAATAGTAGTTAGTGGCAACTAACTAGAAATTCATGGATGTAGGTGTGGTGCGGCTGTAAATGGGCCTAAGATGAGTCACTGCAAAAGTGTAAAAGACATAGGTAATGAAATATGGGGATGACTAGTCATTTACTAAAGAGGACTTAGTTTCATAAATATTGATCCTGTATTACAGATAAATACATGACACTTGTAGAATATAAACGGGAGCACTACTGCCTTAAAAGAACCCCTGTTTAGAAGGGTCTAAAGGCACGTGCTACACAGAGTATGACGCTCGCAGCAACACCATCTCTAGAGAGGGTGTGCTACGAGTTTCTTGGCATTAAAACATTCAATGCAACGTCATTTATATAGTTCAATACAGCCTTACTGTAGAACAAAGGCTTCACACCAAGAAATAATGAAGGACATACTCTCTGTAGATTAAAGGGAAGTGGTGTTTACGTTCTATATCAGCTTCCCGGCACTCCATGAAGACGTGGAGAACGGTGAGTTGGTCCCCACATCTCCCACAGATGGGAGCCTCTTTACCAGTTAGGAGATGTAAACGTGTGCCATATGTGTGCCCTATTCTGAGGCGACAAAAGATGGCATCATTTTTTCGTATTTTCGTTGTTGGGTGCCAGTCTCCTAGCTGTGCCTTAATTAGGTGTAATTTGTTTGAGGCTTCCTCATCCCACAATTGCTGCCAATAACCCTTAAGGGTTTTTTTTTTTCAGAGCAATGCAAGATTGCTCTGTTCGTTTCATACTAGCGAACTATAACCGCACAGCAAGCGTAACAGAAATGAAAGCCATTCTTAACATCCCACTACTCGCCATTCGCCGGAAGCAAGCTCGCATTTCACATTTTTATAAAATATATTATCACAATGCCACTCTCCGATCGCTCTTTGTTCAGCCACCACCATTCACATCTGCTCGTAGGGATCATTGTCATAGAGTCAAGGTCTCGCTGTGTAACACTACCGTGTGCGCATAGTCATTCCTTCCCAAAAGCTCACTCGAATGGAATAACCTATCATCATCATCTATAGTGAACATACGCGATCCAATTCTTTTCAAACATGCCCTTGTGAACATGATCTAGAGCTGTAAAACATCATCTAGAGTTGTAAAATACGGCCATTTGCTCTGAGCTCGTGCCCTTGTACTTTCTGTTCTTATCATTACAGATTCACATCTCATTCACTCAATCGAGCGGTACGTTTTGTATAACCAGTGTTTAAATCGGTGTTATCCTTTACTTTTTGTCTTTATTGTACATTGATACTGTACTCACTTCATTGACTGTTATGTTGTTTTTTTCTTCCTTCTTCTCTCTTAGTACCTTATTCCGTGTTACATATAATCAAGTACTTGCCCCTCCCCTCTATAATATACTGTATGTACCTTGAGGGTATTTTAAATAAATAAACAAATAAAAAAATAAGCCTAAGCGGCTGGCGAATCAGATCAAAGGACCCCGAGACGTCATAAAAGAAGACCGGGCTTTTGTTCTTGTACGCGGATTTCACAAGTGTATTTCTTCGTCTGAGAATGTTTTCTCCTTGGTTGGCCGCCTAAAGGGGTACGTGCACACTGGCGGAAAGCATGCCGCGGCGGCCCATGGGCGTTTCGCTCGGCAAGTAGCGGCGCACCGTCTACATTGCCGTCTCGAGAGTCACGAAAACAGTGGACATATCCAGGCACGCGCACTGGCCGGCTACCAGAGAGACGGAGAGAGGTGGCGCGGGTGAGGAGTACACTGTCCAGTAGTCATAACAACGCCCATGTGAGGAGAAAGAGGAAGAAAAGCAGGCGCTGATTGGTGGCTTGCTTGCGCGGCAGCCGGCGGACAGCGGCGAAAACAGGGCAAGGGGCGATTTTTCTCTCTTCGTCGCGCCTGCCGACCTCCGATCACTACCTTTCCTATTTCTTTCTACTCTTCTTTTAAGTGCGAATGCACTTCTTAAGCGACCCCGAAAACTCCGCCGGCATCCGCGCTCCTCCTCCTCTCCCCTAGCAACGGCGCGAGGAGCGGAGAGGAGCGTCTGTAGCAACGGCGCAGCGACGTCACGCCCCACGTGACTGCGCGCGCTCCGCCCTCCGCTCCGTGGCTGCACGCGCCCCGCGCCGGCTCCGCACCGCTCTCCGCGACACCAGTGCGTACTCCGGCGATGCCGTCCTGGTTGTGACCGTCTACCTAGCCCCGAACCTCTCGCGAGATGCCGTCTTGGAGCAGATGGATGCGGCGATGGAGAGTGTGTCTGTGCGCGCGCGTCCCTCGGTTCCGGTTGTGGTGGTGGGTGACTTTAACGTGGACGTTAGAAAGGACAATGGCTGGTTGGTTGACCACATGCTGAACAATTACTCGATGACGTGTCTGTCTCTCGAGTTTCCGACCACGATCAACGGTGGCTTCATAGACTTGGCGTTCAGTAGGAACTGTACGGTCCGCGCCGTCTTGCCGGATCCGCTCACCGTCCATTTCTCGGATCACAAAGCGCTGGTACTAACCGTGACCTACAACGATAACACGAATAGCTGCTGATCTGTAGTGACGTGTGTAGTGTGTGTATGTGTGTGTGTGACGCACTGGCGAGGTGCATTAATGCATCATACGAAAAGCGTGAGGTGTAAAATAAATAAATAATACTTCATATATAAATGTGTTGTGTGTTGTGTGGTGTTGTGTGGTGTGTGTGTGTACAAATGCATCATGACAACAACACTTTAAATCATTAATTACACTTAATCATCATCATCAGTAAAAGTGCTTTGCACTTAAAAACGGCCAGACCTCCGTGGGGCGGCTGGCGCGTGCTCTCTCGCTGCCGTCTCCTTCGCTCGGCTCTGCAGTTTAGTCGCGCGCGCCCCCTCATAGCATCACCCCGTGCTTCGCACTTCCTCATACTCCCCTTCGGGGAAATGCGGGTTTTTATTCCCACCTTACCCCTACCCCTACAATGCGCTTAGCCGTGTCGCCAATGGGCAGACAGAAATTAGCGCCATATTCCTTTCTCCCCCAAGAACCACCACTCGGTCGGCAGGGAGAAGCATTGACGCTCCTTAGGAGAAAGAGCGGCGCCTTGCGAGCGCTGAGCGGCGTCGCAAGATAGGGCCGCACCACCAGCGTGTTCGTACCTTAATACATGTTCGCTGTCACCAGTGAACGTTTTACTGATACGAATGTGTGTGCTGAAACAACGTCTTGTAAATGCGTTCCCTGCATACCAGAGCCGACGTGCTTTCACAGAAAGCAGTTCTCAACTCGTCTCGGGCGCCATCGCAAAAGGGTTCCTCGAGTTATGAAAATAAGTGAGGAACTATGATGTGCTCAGGTAAACGAGTTTGATGATTATCGTCAACTATGAGATCTCCTTTTCATTCCACGCTATTAGAGGCAGTTTTATGAGACGACCCTATACAAGAAATTTATAAAACGATCACCGAAGCACTCCGTACACAGATGGTTAATCAGCGAAGCGGAGACGCGCACGCCCGGTGTTTATCACTGAGTGAATCCCAACGGTTCACTAAAGTCTTTCTCTATTATTCATTACGTCTCTCGAGGAAGCTTAGTTGGTGTCCCCCGCTCTTGTGTTCCCGTCTTCATTTTTGGTGGACCGGTGATAAGTAGTGGGATTTGCCTAATGTCTGTGGCACCTACGCTCCAAGAATTTTTTTTCGCACACAGGACGGACGAATTATGGTTTCACCAGGCCATATAGAGCTTTGCTGTAGAAGTTAAGATCCCATCAACATCGATGCCCTTATTGTTACATTGCGTTAAATATCATTGTTCGCCCTATATAATACCAAGACCATCGCATTACTAACCACAACTTATCATCAATCACGGGGCTTGTTACTATGTATGCTGACCGGTAAGATTGCACTACGTGCTATACGGCATGCTACTACTATACTCGGGGACAGCTTATCTTGGCAGTGTAGTGAAGGACACAGAGGCTTTCGCACAATCGCGATAAGGGCGAGACAGACAGTATGATTTTGCGTCCGATCCGACGTGCGCCGTCGGATGATCCGGCTTGCCGCGTACGAAAATTCAGTGCACATGGGGCGAAATAGCAATCAGCCGCAGCTTCCGCCTGTACATACGGCGCCTCGGCATGTACACTCGGAAGACTTCGTATCCTCATGGTTAAGCACAAAACAAACAAGCCACGCCTCGTTCTATTAAAAATAATCAATAAAACTACGCCTTCGCGAGCGACAAGCACATCGCACAACCCGTCGTAAGTCATGACCCCAATAGGTAGGCCAAGCAAGGCGGACGCCGGCCGTCGCCTACGCCTTTCGCGTTCGCACGCGAGCTCGTCACAGAGCGCTTGCCTTTGCAAACACGATTCAGCTTTGTACTATTATGTAATGCGCCAGCATACGCAATCAACTTTCACGACGTCATCGATGTGAAGAGCAAAGGTTGAAGCGCAGCGAGCCGACTCGCGGAGACGACCAGTGTGGCTGTGTTTACCAGCGAAATTGCCTTGCATCGCTGCTCGCTATCTCGCTAGTGGTTTGCAAATGGGCGCCGTCTTGCGGAAATGGCACACTTCAAGCATCGCTTATTCAATCAGGAATTATTTCACGTCACAAGAAAATTGTACTCTATGCTTATCAAACCGCCGCGAGCGGCGATGTCGGCAAATGCTCCGAGGGTCGACGGCTTGACTCCATCGGCTCACCTTGGCCACTGTTATCGGAGCGGCGACAGAAAGAGGCCGACACGAGTGGCATGACGCCACACGTCTCCAGTGCTGTCATTGGCTGCGGCCATCCAAAGGTCCGGTACAGAGACAAAAACATCTGCCCGGTTTGGTACACGCCGGGCATGTGATGTGGCGGTCCGATACGACGAAACATCACCGTTGCGGCTTCCGCACCACTGCGTCGGACGCCGCATGGGATGCAAAAACGTGCCGTCCATCTCGCCCTTTATTCCGCTCGTAGTGCGGCAAATTGCAGCTTATATTCCAGTTTCGCTTTTGCTCGGTCGCAGCGTTAATGCATTTAGTAAAACATAAACATGAAAAGTGTGAATGAGAAAGAGACATCACTATTGTTCAGTGTACATCTTAGTATCGTATTTTACGTGTAGAGTTCTCGTTGAAATCTCAGCGGTGAGCTGGCGTCCCCACACATCAGGGACACCATGTTTACTTTGGAAAATAGGCGTGCCGAAAATCTGGTGTCGTTCAAGAAATAGAAGGAAACATACTCTTGAAAAGTGCGCAATGATTTTTCCTTTACTCCCGACTCCCCCTAACCGTCTCAGTCTCATAATAAATCAAGCAGTATTTAGTGGAGCAAGGCAAAGGAGAAAATTATGAATAAATTTAAGCATTATTTCTGGGCGCGACAGCAGGCATGCGTTTCGGTTCTGTATCTTCAACAGCACTGCCAAGAAAAGTTGCCCGCGAGTATTATCCGATGATCGAAGCTTCACTGCGTGCCACTAACACATGCACCCATCCTTTTATGTCGTCTGTTTGCATAACAAATACATACTCCTTTCTAAATGTCGCCGGCTAAAACCCCCCGATACTGTTTTCATGGCCTACAGAACACCTCTCTGAAGATGTCTCGTTACCCAGTGAAATATTTTCAAAATGCTTGCAAACTTCACCACTGGACATAATCAGGAGCACGCGTTCCCATAAAATTGGAGCAGCAGTTCCTTACCATTGTGTTGGCGATGAAAAACAAATGCTTGCCCGAGAGCTGTTCTAAGCCAGGAAGTCGTACATCGCGAGTTTTGGACGTCTTCAAGAGGTGGTCATCAGTCTAAAGAACAAAAAGTTGAAAGCATTCTTAGCGTTACAGAAAAAAATAATTCTTCTCGATCATATGCTTTGGAAGTGTCCTGTAGCTTTCACAGAATGTGACAAGTAATTAGACTGGTAGCTACGAGTCCTTCACAGTGTGGTTATTTTAGATCAAGTACAGGTCTTCCAGAAGGCCCACGATGCGGTGGTACGGTTAAACACAAATGTCTCGATGTGGGACCCGCCTGCCTCAACCTAAGGGTTCATCTTCAGGACCTGAATGAAGGTTATCATGCCATACCATTTCACTGCATTGGATCGAAGCATTGCTGACAATCCGATTAGCAGCAGCAATGAGTTCCTCGCCCTCTATTTTGTTTCGAGTAAGAAACCATGATAGCAACGCCCTCATAGCGGCTCACGTTGAAGTCCATGTAGGTCAGTGCCCTAGACCCTCGTGCTCTGTCACAGGGCGGTTGTCCAGCTGGCCTAGTGCGGCTGAGAGGGCTGCTCTTTCCGAGGTGAAGCATGTGAACTGTTACTTTTCTGTCGCTCCTGGCCCTCGGAATTTTCTCAAGAAGCACAATTCTTTTTCACTGCTTGAGCAAAACGAAGCGAAAGTAAAAGCTGCTGCTAAATATCATGTGGCAGTTATCTAAACAATACTGGGTAGTGCCGAATCGAAGCCGATATTGCGAATGTATTGCTGCAGTTGCGTCACTTTCCTTAACGTTGCCCTGGCGGAAAGTTAACCCTCCTAAAAACAACATGCCGTTGCAAAGCCGCTTATGATTCCCTTGCTGTTTTTCTGGCTTCATTCTGTCTCCATTTTATTATTTTTTGTTTGTTTTTTTCTCTACAGAGCGTGCTTTCTTTATATTTATTTACTCATGTCATAAGGACTAGACAAGCCACTGCGTTTATTGACTTGCCCTCCAAACACATGTATCTTGTATATTTCGTTTGAAAGACCAAACAAAATCAATTGCGCTACAACAAAGAAAATAATACAGGGCGCAGCACATGAACAACGCGACACATGTTCACCTTAAGTAGTAAAAAAATAAATCAGCGACGATCTTGTTATTCATAACAAGAAATTTAACTACGGAAGTGTACTTCGTGTGTGAATTATGTTCGAAATCCTGCTGCTCGTCTGCGCATGCATTAAACATTGTGCAACTTTCGTTTTTAGTAACTTTGAGTCGCCACAAGGTCATCAGATGATGAGTAATTGCAAGCCTTAGTAGGCTTGAAGCCATGGACCGCTGTTCTGCCTGCCCGACGCTATGCTGGACTAGGCGCTAATTTGCTCTCACTCTGCGATGTGCTATAGCCCGCTGGTCAGCTTACGTAGCACACCACGCCAGATCGACGATGGTCCCAGCTTCGAATTCCCGATCAGGCAGTGGCGTAGCCAGGGGATGGCACACCGGGCCCGTGCCCCCCCCCCTGAAATTTTTCCCCATAGGATACAGAGCACAAGATGACACTCGACCACACTTATCTGCACAGACCATATGTCGGACCAAGGAGTGCCCCCCCCCGCCCCCCGTGAAAACAATTTCTGCCTACGTCACTGCTCGGACCAGGATGAAGCTTTCTTGAGTAAGCATGATTTCATTTTGATAAATCTGTAGGACTTCACTTCGTAGCTTCACGCTCCGAACAGTTGTAGGACATCTTTTTTAAGAGCTAAGCTCTTAAAGCTCGACGTAAGACGTCAGGTGTCCGCAAAGAACCCTCTGCGCCGTTGCTTATCAACAACGAAGCCACAGCTGCGCAACGCCTGGGCTTAACCTCGCCTAGCCGTTCATCCGCCGAGGAGCAGCCGCCGCCAAGCCATGCCCACAGATGGAGACAGTGCGTCTGTGGGCGCCCGGCGTTTGCCGGCGTTAGGCATAAGTTTGTCCGGCGTGGCGCGAGCCGAGTACGAGCGACGAAATGTCCGCGCTTCTGCCTGGGGTGCCACAGCCAGGTTTGCACGTTTCTTTCTGCCGCTAGAGTTTGGACATTCTTGCATGGTCTGTGACAGGCTGTGGTTTGACTCTACTCTACGTCAAGGGAAGACCTAGCATCAACTAAGACGGACCAGCTTAGCTGTTTCGTAAGCTTACATGACTAGTGTAAACTTATCCTTTTTTTTCCTTTCATGAACCTTGCTCCATCTTTCTAGCTTCTGCGAAATTGATTGCCGATCTCCTCTGACTGATCTCCATTACCTGCCGCCACTGTCCTTCCCCCCGAGAGGCCTAATGCGTATCTCTACGTATTCCGGCGAACGAGCTGCCATCAACATATGGGAGCAGCCTATATGCCTAACTATCGTTTAAGATACATTCGTTGATCGAACGAATTGATCGTTCAATCAATGAACACTTAGTCTGAAAGGGTGCGAGAACAAATGTGGCCAGGACGGCCTAAAGTAAATTAAACACGTTTTAATGAGAACATTCTAAAGCGAATACGTTAAGTTAGCACCACGGTAGTTAAGCACAGTGTAGTAGGAAACTGAGCAAATTCAACGTATAATACTTATAAATGCGGTGATGGAACGGCGAAGTAGTGATTGGAACAGCAGGGCAAGTGCAAAAAGAATGAAAGTTGAAGGTAAGTTGCGAGCTGCCGCTGCAACTCAACGGAATTCCAACGTATTTGGAAGCAGCTAACGCTCCTTTTGACAAAATCTGCGAATGGTGGCGATTGGAAAGTGTCTTGCACATTTGTACTAAACATTGAGAAGGTGCCATCAGAAATATATAGTTGTGAATCATCGCTACGCACCTTGAACGCAATCCTAATGCCACCGTTGTCGGCGATGTTCTCGCCTACTGTATTCTTGCCGTTGAGCTTGAGGACAGTTGGAAAGGCGGAAGAAACAATAAGAAACATCTTTACTTCAAACATATCAGGGCGGCAGATAAGAGCCTATCAAAGAGTCAACATCGTTTTTTGTCAAATTACCGCTGGTCTGTCAGAAAATAAAATTTGCAGTCAGACTGGGACGAGACTAAGACTACGAAGACGTACGATTGGGTAGAGGCACTAATCATATGCTTTACACATTGCGAAGCTTTGAAAAACAAATTTTTGGGGTCATCACAATTATTTAAATGTTTGTAATAAACAATACGATATATTGACGTCATTTGCAGCAGTTTCTAATAAACGGAATTTAGGAAAGCTCCATATTCTTATTTTATTCAATCGCGTCTACTCTATTACACCTTCTAATAGTTATCAATCATTCCGATGATAATAATAATATTATTATAATAATCATACTAGTGATGGGGGTGTTGAGAGTCCTTATTGGCATCCTCTTTGAAACTGGGTGATGAACAGGCCTTTTCGAACGCTACATAATTGTAACGAATGCATACTTTTCATTACAATCACGTATCACCTTTTCTATTACTGTCTAGCATACTGGTTATCTCTTTCGTCCTCTCTTTTTCGCGATCCTAAAGTTTCACAACGCCATCTGGAGTTCCCACACGGCTGGTAATACATTCAGTGGTCTTACTTTTATTTCTCGGCTTAAACGCTACGACCTGCTGCCTTCTGACACCGTTTCAAGAGCCGCAACAATGAGTTATTGTAATGCATGCGTGAATATATAAAGGAGGCAGCTGTGAAATAAACGAAAACGCTAGACATGATCACACGAAAATTCGACAACTCCAGCATTGGGGCAACGTGTACTAAACAATAAGAGAACATGATGGTCCTCCGGCAAATTAGACGAGCGACATTGAATCACTATGAACATAGCTCATAAACGAGAGAGAAAGAGACAGGAGAGTAGAAATACATGGAAGTACATTGTCTTCGGGCTGGGTGATAAATCAGATGCTAGAACATCGCCGCAAACAGGTTAAGCTAACCTCCCCTGCGCAGTTACCTCTTACCTCTTTGTTTTTCTTGACTCTCCAATTTCACCTGAAATATAGACTGGGTAAAGTCTTCTTTTTTTTTTTGCTTCTCCCCCACCGAAAGCGAGGAACATTAATCTATGCGTAGGCACACAAACGTGAATAGGAAAGAAAAGCAGTTAGCGCCCTGGCAACTGCTTCAATCACTAAATTACCAATCGCTACATTGAAGAGGGCAAACACTTTCTGTTTATATAACAGGCCACTTCTTCGTAGTGCTTATCTTCCCCATCATCATCATCATCATCAGCTTATGTTATGTACAGATCAGGACGAAGGCGTCTTCTCTCCCTATGATCTTCACTTCACTTCACTTTTATTTCCTTAAAGAACCCCTCAAGGGGGGTATTACATAAGGAGTGGGGTTACAATTGATCGACGTATATACATAATAGTAATATGTGCACAATTATATATACACAAAAATTGTACATAAACAACATATATACATTCATAAAATATGCACGATAACCACATATGCACATAACTAGTAGCCACTTGTAAACGTAAGAATAAATTAGTGCTTAAGCTTTTCAGCAAATGATGATGGGCAAGTGATACTAGCGGTAGAACGGGGCAGGCCGTTCCACTCAGTCGATGAACGGCAGAAAAAGGAGGCCGAGAAGGTAGTAGAGCGGCTGCAGTTTGACTCTCCAGTTTGGATCTCCAGTTGGACCTATCCTGCGCGAGCTAATTCCATTCCACGCCCGAAAATTTCTTAACTTCATTACCCTATTTAATCCTCTGTCATCCTTCTGCTATGTTTCTGGTCTCGTGGTAACCCATTTCTTCCTTAACAATTATTTTCTGAAAACAGACATGCGTGTCAGTTCACACACTTCTTTTGAAATAATTGCTTCGAGCGCGTCAGAGAGTAGCGTTAGTGCGTGTACTACTAAATTTCAAAACGTTTATCTAGCACGACATGTAAATACGTATCTACGACGACAGGCGAATTTCATACACCTGGCTCTGATTTACTACTGTTCGCGACGAAACAAAAATACCATCATGGCCTACCGGTGCCGACGTGGGCGGTGCCACCGATTTAGCCTGGGGGCTTTGCCCTCGGGCCGTAGTTTCTCTGGACCATAATAAAGTTCTTGCCATACCATGCCATGTGCTACAGCTTGCTCCTTTGAGAACGAAATCACTTCACAATGTATTCACCTTCTTTGTGACACCGTCACAACTGAACAGGCCGAACGCAAAGGAAAGGTGACGGTATAAATTTCGCCTGGCATAATACACGTACGTCACGTATCTCAAGCGACATTGTTGTCGTGCTGCTATAGCGGGAGGCTGTCCGTGTGCATTCAAAGCAAGAGTTATAAATATCAGGGGCTCCTGTATAATAACTTCACAGCGAGACATTTGGTTCTGCCTACGGGCGAATTTGTTTTTGCATAGCCTTCAATGAAACAACACAGCTCCTTTTTGAGGCGTTATGAAAGAATTCGGGCAGCAAGCGCTTTCAGTTCACCTTTCATACACCCCCCACACTTCCACCCCCCAAACAGTTACTCACAGCAGCTCACTGTAATCCGTAAAGCTTTCAACTGTCACGATTTAAACAGCAATCAACTTCGCAACACTATAAGCGCCATACAGCTGTCAGACTGCGGAGCGCTAAAAGAATTTTAGCGGTTACTGTAGCACTAATGTCGCTCTTGTGTAGACCCTCTTGTAGTTCAAAATCCCGCGCTTAATCATCAGTCACTACCGCGATCAGCTGCTCTACAATGAAACCTCAGGAAGTGCGTAGCGCGGGCAACCCAGCGATTGCCTTGACAACCGCGCGCCCGCCAAGGCGGTGGCGCCCTCTCTTGCGCTGCTCGGATATCAGCCTGAAGCTCCAGAAGTGTTTTTCGCGATTTTAGGTAAATTATTGCGATTAATTCCCGGTTATTTGTGTAGTTTATATATTATTTTAGATCGCGCTAATTTATTTTCAGCATTGTTGTCCTTCTTTCAGGCCCGTATTGACTGCATTGACCGCTGCGTGACCATGCGACATGAGACACTGGATGGACGACAAGCCGGGCCCCTAAAGTGCTCCGCGCTTCAAACTTGGAGGACGCTCGAGCTTCGCCTTCGAAAGTGAGATGGGATAGCGTAGTCGGGCCTCATTCGCATCGCCTTCTCATTCGCTTGACACGCTTCGCTTCTCGTTTAAAACCTCAAGCATGCCGCGAGGAAACTAACGTCTGTGCGCGTAACACTGTCCATTTTAAGCTATCCTCTAATGTACAGTTGTGAAGCGCCCAGGCCATAACTAATCCTTTCGGGAGTTCACGAAGTACCTGCTATGCGCTCGTAAGGCAATACGCGCACGTACGCAGCCGCACACTTTGTTGATGCTGTAGCTGCTGCTGATGATCAATTATGCCTGAGCGCTTTGTAACGGGTGGGTCTTTAAATCCCCCCCCCCGCTCCCTCGTTGCTCAATCCCATGGTGCCACGCCTAGTACAATTCTATGCTTCTGTCAAGCAATATTACGTGTGTTAACGCGACTCATCGCGCTATATGACGACTGTGTAGTTTTATTATTTTTTTCAATGCAGTTTTAAGCACTAGCGCCAGCTCTGTTTTCCGAAGAGCTGACTGCCATGGAAAACTCTTGTATTCGATTCTCGCTCAAAGCACTGAACTTTATCATTTGCTCGCAATTTTCGCTCGCAGCAAACGCCACCTACGCCGGAAATTATGCGACACCGGCTCTTTAACTCTGTCGCGTTGAGCTGGCTCTTTAAAACTGACTGCGCGGACACTTTCTAGTGGTACAGCCTGCACCAAAAGCATGCGGGACGCGAAATATTCAAGAAAACTGTATTGCCCCTTTGACTGGGAACATAGCCCGCAATTCAATGTTTCAGCCTGTAGTATTTTTTGACACCTACACAGCAGTAGTTCTTGACATCTATAAGGTGACCCTATCGATTGGAAGAGCCATGCACTAACAGAGGAGAAATTCACGTTTGCAGGGGAGCCCGCGTCTTGTGAACTTGTGCCGCATAGTGTATATTCGTCCAGTAGTATATTCAAGCGCTTCATAGCGCTCTGACGACGCGCGTCACGTTGGGCTGGTCGACTCTGAGCCGTTCACAGCACCGAGCTCGAAGCGCGATCGAGATCATATCACGTGATTCCTCCAGCTTTCGTTCTAACGTGACGTCAGGCGCGGTGCGCCTGCGCTCCTTGTTTGTTTGCACCGGAAGACGCGGTGATGTGTACCCTCTTCCGGCCTATCCTGAGAACTGAGAAAGTTCCCAATATGTGCCCATTTCATATGTTTTCGTGATCACAGGAATTGGTAAATGCAGGTTTTGCTGTGAGCATATAAAGCATGACGAAGCTATGCTTTATACTTTCATTGGACTGCAGTTTCGTTGACGCGACAGGTACCAAGACCGGCGTCAACTTCTAATATCAAGTGGTTTTTTTTTTTCAAGGAATCAGCGCGGCGAGCGATAAGTTAACATAATAGTAGCATAGCTGCGTGGGCCCGCCTTCATGCATACGTTGGTCTGGTCGACCGTTCTAGCTGCTTATACATTTCTTGATTATTGAAAAGGACATATGGCTGTGAGATGCACTAAACATTTTATAGGCACTAAACAGCTCCTTACGGACTTTGCTCAAACCCAACTACTTCATGAACGTTATCCAGCACTAAATTTTGCGACAAAGCCACACAAAGGCATTACAGAAAAGGTGATGTTATGTCCTTCTGTGTTTTTGTCGCAAAATTTGGTGCTGGATAACTCATTAAGAAAAATATGCACCACTAACTTGCCCCGCAACGTGTTTTTAGCGATACTAATTGCTGGTGGTTTACGTCTTAAAACAACCATCTGATTATGAGGGACGTCGTAGCGTAGGGCTCCGGGAATTTGGACCAAGTGGTGCCCATTAACGTACACTTAAATCTAAGTACACGGGTCTCCAGTACTTCACCTCCGTCGAAATTCGGCTGCTGCGGCCGGGATCCGATCTCACAACCTTCGTGTCTGCAGACCATAACCACTAGATCACCACGGTGGGTTTCTTTTTGTTCTTGTTGTTGTTAAGCGAACACGAATACTGTCGCAATGGATCATACATACTGGAGCAGAGGAGATAACGGCCTCATCTGATGTTACGAGAAAATAGGAAAAAACAAAAACGTGCAAACCGATACCGCTTACGTCTGCGAAGAACGCAAGTGTCGACTTTTGCGTATTCGTTTACCGCCATCTGGTTCAACTCTAACATTCCGAACAAACATTCTACAGTACTAATGTTACGTTCGCGTTTGCGTTCAATGCGCCGCACTGCTGGCCAATAATAAACGAAAGCAAGAGAATTTAATGGCTCGTTTTTCTTTGTTAGGCACACCTTTAATGAAAACCAACTGACAATGAAGCCAAGGAATGTAAAGGGGGCGTTATTTGCAGTATTTTATCAGTATAGTAGTAATTAATACACAATGTCTTATGTCACTTATGTCAAATTACTGCGATACAGTTAACAGACTATAAATATCGTCTCCTGTAGCTTCCATGACTTCATTGGCTGTTTGTTTTCGTTATGGTCAATAATAAGCAACACAGAGACAAGATGAGCGCTACAGTTCGTTGACTCAGCACGTAGTCGGAAAATAACACCAAAAGACGTCTAATGGCGGCAGTGTCACGCGTTCAAAGCCGGGAGCGCTCACGCAGCGGAGCAGTCACTGGTCTCCAACACTAACCCATAGAATGATCAACCAGAAAATCTTAAGGCAAGTGATTCTAGAGCGAGGATAAAATGCGAGAGAGTGTACTGACCTGCATCCCAGCCTCGGCATCAAAGATGTCCCCGTATTGCTTCACGAAGCAGTTCGCTTTGTCCATGAAGTGTTTCCTCGTACGCTTGCTCCACCACTGTTGCAACCGTCCGTCGCCGTCAAACTGGCTTCCTACCAGAGAAGAGGAAAAAATATTGGCGAAGCTTGCACTAAGCCGCGCAAGGCTTGAAACGGTTAACTACAGTTAGGACAAACCTAATTGCTTCTAGGTCGTTTCTAGGCCTTAGCTAGGTGATGCAGGTTGTTTCAAGGTCGTTGCTGGGCTTTAGCTAGGTGATGCTAGGTTGTTTCTACGTTGATTCTCAGCGCAGAGGGGTTCCAGTTTAACCAAAGACAGTCACAAACATGACGCGGATGTCCAAACTCCAGAGGCACAAACTCACAGCTGACACTAAGCGTTAGCACCTCTCATAGATCTCCGGGCACGTCGTCGTTGGCGTAGGCCTTCCATCGCTTCGGTGTCTTCTCGCAGCCGTCGTTGCTTTTCCCGTTCCCTAGTATTCTCTCGTTGTACGTACTTGTGATCTTCGGCTCGCCGCCATCGCTTCGCAGCCATTCGGGCTAACTGTTGCCTTCTTCATTTTTATTGGATCAGTGTTGAGTAGTGGGATTTACCCAACGTTTGTGGCACATAACCGTTTATGATGGTCATAGTTTTCTGATACGCCGCACAGTGGCACATACCCGTTTGATGACGATAGTTTTCTTCATTTTTAGTGGACCAGTGGTGAGTATAGTGGGATTTACCCAATTTCTGTGGCACATAGCCGTTTATGATGATGATAGTTTTTTGATAGGCTGTGGCACATGCCAGTTTTATGATAGGCCGAACGAATTACGGGTAGCTTAAACCGCTTCGAGTTACAGAGAGACACGCTCGCGCGCTGTTCCAGCAACGAAACCGCGGCGAATTTCCCAGCGGTCAACGAGATAATATTTAGCTTGGGGGACAAATCTCGCGTCAAGAACTGAACGTGCTGGTCTATGTCTGCCTTCGTCGCTCATACTTCACGCGATATGCGTCAGGGACCATAAAAAAGCAGCGAAAACTGGAAGAGGTGCTTTCGTTTCATACATCAGGTCAACGCGGCGGAAGCTACGTAAGGAGTTTGGTTAGCAAAATCTATAAGTCCACGCGTCTCGCGCTTGGACTTCGTCGTTGTAAACGGGGCCTTCGCGACTGGCTCCGGTTGCGCGCTACCAGAACTGATCGTGGAGGCCACGATACAAAAACAAAGAGACACTAAGCGGTCCGGAACAACCTCTTGACAATCGTATAAATAACGGGGTCTGTTTATTTCTGTGGCACAAAGCAGCTTCAATTATTACTCAGCCTGAAAAGGGAAAAAAGTTTTATCACGGGTGGTAAGATCATTCAACTACTTCTTGGTTCGAATGCATCTGCTGCATGGAGTCTGGCTAGCTTCCATACAGCGTTGCACCTGGTGTATGAAACGTAGTATAAGAAGGCAAATAATAATAATTGCTGGTGTTTTACGTACCAAAACCAAGACATAGTTATGCGGCATGCCGTGGTGGTGGACTTCGGCTTAATTTCGACCTCCTGTGGTTCTTTTAATGTGACCCAAAATCTAAGCACACGGGTGTTTGCATTTGGCGTGTCCCTGCTAACAGGGAAAAAAAAAAGAAGAGCCTGTAGTCGGATACAACTTAAGTCCGGAGAGGCCCCTCCCAGACGACCGAAGCGCGGCAGCCAATCACCTCTGCGATTAAAGAAATATTCCCGCTCATGAACTCGGCAATGTTCTTCGAAGTCACCGGCCGTCCGGCTTATGACGTCAGTATGGAGTGCGCGCCCACTAGCGCAGGCTTGTGTGCATCCGCCTTTGAGGGGGAAATGCCGCTTTGAGGGGGAAATGCTAAAGCTGTATCCGACTGTAGATAAGATTATTAGAACAAGTGTGAGGGAAACTTCGATGTGTCGCGGCCGATTGCTGCACTGGAGCGGCCACGCGCAGCAGCAAAATTTCCGTTCACTCTCACATGCGGAAGAATCACGTAACCTGAGCAGAAACGTCTCGTGTGACGTCACACCACCGCCAAATTTGAATGAAAGAGAAGCTTCTGCCTGGCGTTCCGTAAGTA
Organism: Rhipicephalus sanguineus; assembly: GCF_013339695.2. Taxonomy (NCBI): domain Eukaryota; kingdom Metazoa; phylum Arthropoda; class Arachnida; order Ixodida; family Ixodidae; genus Rhipicephalus; species Rhipicephalus sanguineus. The sequence continues at coordinate 68,486,502 of NC_051184.2, read as the reverse complement.
TCACTACTCTTCCCGTGTCAGTGGCTGGCCAGTGTCATTGCAGGGGCCAGTAACCTACGCCGTGCCGAGTCACGGTTCTCACTATTTGGCTAGCCTCACTACTGTCAGAACCAGAGTCGACAGCGACTTGACGGTCTACGAATGACGTAATGCGTCACCTTTCGGCTCTGCCCACGCGATTTCCCCGTATGTGACCAGGAACGAAAGTTCCGATATTGTGCTCTTTGGGATACGGAATCACAACGTTGCCAAGGCTTGTTTTCGGGGTCATTGAGTGACATGTGTTCGTGCCTTCTTGTGCGCGCAGACACCAAGCTCATTGGTTTAATTAGTAATCGAACGTTTAGTGAAACAAGGCATAATAAAAATAACTGTTGGGGTTTAACGTCCCAAAATCACGGTATGATTATGAGAGACGCCGTAGTGGAGGGCTCCTGAAATTTCAAGTACCTGGGGTTCTTTAACGTGCCCCTAAATCTAATTTGTGGGGTCTCCATCCAAAAACCACGATATGATTATGAGAGACTCAGCAGCGGAGGGCTCCGGAAAATTTTGACCACCTGGAGTTTTTTAACGTGCACCCTAATTTAAGTACACCGGCCTCAAGCATTTCCGCCTCCATCGGAAATACGGCCGCCGCGGCCGGGATTCGATCCCGCGCCCTTCGGGTCCGCAGTCGGCCACCTTGACCGCTAGACGACCGTGGTCCGTTGCAATGAGGCAGGTAAAACTGCCAACAATTTAATGGCTTTTAGATGTATTGCTGTCGTTGTCAAAGCTTCGGCTTTCGCGCTAAAATGTGACGAAAGGACAGACTGATTGGCTAGTTGGTAGTGCATGCTACTAGGTAGTGGTGGGCTAGTTGGTAGCGCAAAAAAGCACGCGGACGGCGACATATCTGTCGCCGTCCGTGTGCTTCTTTGCGCTACTGTTCAGAATTATAAACTATGACGCTTTCATTGTCTTCATCTGTTGTGAACACAATGATGTCCTTGTAGTATCTTCTTTGCTTATCTCAGGTTCTCGTTCTATTGTTCTTAACCCCAGCGCATGGCCCCACACCTGATATTGCGATTCGGTTCATTTCCCTGAACTTCTCCTGTTTTCCTCTGTCTCTATATCTCTTTGTGAAAGTGATAAACAATTTTTGTGCTGGAATAACTCATACGTAATCAAGGTAAATGAGCGTGCTTACCGCGATCGTCGTATCCGTGAGTCATTTCGTGACCAATGACTGAGCCGATGCCTCCTAGATTCAGTGAGCTGACAACGGAAAAAAAAAATAAAGGACACTGCAGACGGCCAGGCAAGCTGGCAATTTCGTACAACGGTGCACGTTTAACGGATTGTGAAACGCTCAAGCTTTAAGCAATGACCCGAGCTGAAACAAGACCACCGGGCACCTGCCTCTTCTCTTTGATAAGCTACATGAGCCTTCTTCAAAAAAGCCCGGATCTTATGGCCCCATTTTATTGCGATAGCAGTTGTACGGATACTCGAGGCGCACTTTTGCCGGCGGCGTCGCCGTCGCCGTCATGTTCCGTATGAAGTCAAACTCGACAACTTCGCTCCACGCGCTGTATGTTCTATGTATAACATTCTAATTTGCTGCTATAGCATTTCGCATTGCCCTTGCAAAGGAACTGCGACTTTTTTTCGTTTTATGTCTTTGTTTAGTTCGAATACTAAGCTTAGATTTAAAAACTTGCTCGAATTTCCCCATTGCTGAATTTCACCACAGGCAGGCATCATTATAAAAAAAGGCGAGGCAATGAATTCTCTAAATCGCTTTCCTAATGGAGGTTACCCGACCTAGATGGCGCGAGCACATACTATGTTTACTAATACTAATAATTTAAATAATTTTAAGGCACTGGTTTGCCCTGCAGTGTCCCGTGGATTTGCCGCAGAATTTGAGTCACGTGTTTCGACCCACCGCAAAACAGTAATGGAGACCGGAATAAGTGGCATAGCACTTTATTCGTTTCATTCACCTCACTACGCGTGCGTATCCGAAAATCGCAACTATCCGCCATATCTTTTAACAGAGAAGCTGTTCTTAGTCGAGGCTTCCGCGTACGATGATGGCGTAGCGCTGGTCACGTGGCCTCGTGGTGTGGCGAGAGTGGGAGTCGGTAAGAAGGGGAAGGGCTGCGCAGTGCCACATCGAGATGGGCGAGGGTGAGGCTTGGCGGAAAGGGTGAACAAATTCTTGTTGAACAAAGCTTGTGGAAAGTGCGGGAAAGACAAGCTGAGTCTAGTTGCCGCATTGTTCAGCTCCAATGGGACGCATAGCAACGAACTTCAACAACAGTAGTAATCTCTGTAGCTTTATTTCGGGATAGTGCAAGGGTATTACAGGCTAGCCAAGTTATCGAAAGACAGCTTTCATTCGCCGCTGCTCCGTCTGTTTCTAAAATAAACCAAATAAGATTGATTGATTGATTGATTGATTGATTGATTGATTGATTGATTGATTGATTGATTGATTGATTGATTGATTGATTGATTGATTGATTGATTGATTGATTGATTGATTGATTTTACGCGCAGCCTACGGCGTCAGAGAGCACAGCAGGGAAGCGGAGGAAGATGGCAGAGTTTCACCGGAAGCCACACTTGATTGCGCCACATGGGCAGTTGAGATATTAATTTAACAATGTAGCATCGCTGATTTCAGTGAAGGTTGTGGTTTCACTGGGCACACATATGTACCTAGAATTTTTCGACGACCACCTCCAACTTGCCACTATGTGCTCTAAACCAACGAGGCAACAGATGTAATTAGTTTTTCATTCCATCTTCATTTATGTTTCCTTAGAGATCTCTAGAGGGTATTACATAATAAGATGGTTAATAAACAATGAACATGGTTATCACAGGGATCAATGTGAAGTTATATTCGATAAGCTATGCATGAAGCTTCACGGACAGTTGAGTGTGACGACTATAGAAAAGAATGTCTATAGAAAATGTATAGAACAGAATGTTGTGCTTTTCTCACGCAAATTATGGCCCTCTGGTCCGACAGTTTATTCTGTTTGGTCACGTGATTTGAGCAAACTTTCTAGTTTGAGAGAAAAGAAAATATGCATTTGAAAGAGGGAAAGAGCCAGGATGTTAGAGCATGAGGTATGTACTCACTCTGGCAAACCGTGCCTGTAGAACACACCTTTTAGTATCGCTGACGGGAAAACTGGAAGCATCAGAAAAGATTGCGATGTAAAGAGCAAGTTGTTGAATTTTTGATACTTAAATTTGGTACGCGTAAAGCTGACAACGACCGTGCATTTACACATATCCGTGGACTGCGTTGGGTGCTCATTTCCTTTATTGCCTTTGAGTATTCAGTACTGATGAGTATTAACGCGACTGCCTTATAGAGTTCGTTTCGTAGAAATTCTGGTGTCGGCGTCGGCGTCGGTATCGGCGTCGCTGGTTGCGAGGGAAAAACCATCATCTTGTCTGTGACCGAGAAATCGAGAAGGATGCAACTAAAACAAATAATAAAAAACTTCAATTCTTGTGGAAATCGAACCCACGCCTTCTGCGTAGCAAGCGGATGTTCAACCACAGAGACACGCTATCGCTTGTAACTGCCTCGGAAAGAAACACTATATGAATGTCTTGTAGTGGAAGGAGCCTCCTTAGCGCATGTAATATTGCGTGGCAGAAGCGTAGGACCGCGCCAGGCGTCAAAACTTGTGAATTGCGCAACGAGTGCGTGTTTTAAAGGTCCCCCCATTACAAAGCGCTCAGTTATATTTAATCATCACCAACTGCAATAGCATCAACAAAGTGAACAGCCGCGTAGGTTCGCGTGTCGCATTACGGACGCGTAGTGGTCCATTCGCTGATTCGCAAAAGGAAGGATTATGGCGTAATGGGCACTTAGCAACTGTACTTGCAGTAGGCATTCTAGCATACTTTCAAACGGCCAATGTTACGTGCATAGTCATTCGTTCCCTTACGGCACGGTTGAGGCATGCACCGAGAATCGAAGCCAGGCAAGCAATTGTGAAGGCGATGCGCACGGGGGCCCGTTGACGCTATCGCGATTCTACTCTTGAAGGCGAAGCTCAATCGTCCTCCAAGTTTTTGAGCACACTCACGCATTTCGTTCTTGTCCGGACTGTAAAAAGCGTTAACGACTGCAGGACCCGAGGACCACCTGAAATCGATAAAAAAGGTAAGTTTGACGGAACATGGTCTGTTTAAATGAAGGTGAGCCGCAGGAACAACTAAAGTAAAAAGTCAACTTTGGCTATAACTTGCATTAATAATGAAAGCCAGTTAAATTAAGTTTTAGGGTTGCCCTTGTCGTGACCAAAAGCAGTTGCAAATTGTGAAATAATAACAACTTATTCATTATTATTTTTTGTCCTTAAGGGCAGATATTCAGACGAAAACGCACACAAAAGAGACAATAAATATTACTTAACTTATTACTTGATTTGGGCTATACATATGCGTTAATTTATTTGTTTAATGACCTACCCAAAACTAAACTAAAGTTATTGCTAATAAAGTTATTGCTACAATTAAGCTCTGCATTAGATCATTCATACCTAAATATTTTCGAAGCACCGAAACCGCTCACTGAGTGTGCTAATTCCAGCATCCCAAATTCATGCAGATGCTGTTACTGCCCTGCATTGTGAGTCAAGTACATGGAGTTATTTGTAGCGTTAGCGGCCTGGTTCCTTATAGCAGCACCGGTCTTTGTAAGACTACGATTAAAGCTTCGAAAACGGAAGAAGCTACGCGCCTTTTAAAGGCCTATATTAGAAAATAGTAAGAATACAGGTTTTCACCTTAACCAAGATGAATTACAATGTAGTTCTAACGGGCCCCATTTGAGATGATATTAGAGAACACAAATGCAACTGTAACATCCCTCAGTTGTCGCGAGTGCTGCATGGCTTAATGCCCCCTTCGCGAGTTCAAGAGCGGAGCTCATTAAACTTTCCGTTGCGTTGCGCCGGGTAGTGCGAACAGGAGTTGTCGTCATCATGAACCGGTACACGCTTGTTTCGTCCTCTTCAACTTTTGCTTCGCTCCCACAACACGTGAGACGATTTCTCCGTCGTGAAATAGAAAAACTATGGGCGAGTCTGCTACACTAAAGATCACGTAACATCACGTAACAACTAGTTACAGGAGTGAAATAGCATAACATCACGTAAAGACTTGTCACGCGACTAAAGAACACGTAACATCATGTAATAACTAGTCACCTGACTAAAATCACGTAAAATCGCGTAATTACTAGTCACATGACTAAAATTACGTAACATCGCGTAATTACTAGTCACGTGAGCACAAATCACGCAACATCGTGTAATAAATAATAGATATAGTCTTGTGACATGTTCCAGCTACAAACCACATAACACCTAGTCACATGACTAAAATCACATCATCACGTAACAGGTAGCCATGTGATATGTCTAGCCAAGTCGAGCCATAATAAGTACTGCCAGCAAAAACTTAGCATCTCTACAAAAAGCTTGGCATTACAAGCAAAACTTAGCTAGGTCGAACTAGCTTCGCAGATGGTGCCAGCCCTGTGCCACTAGAGCATGCTGCGCAATTTTTCTTAGAACACAGTGCGTAGAATTCGAGCGTGAGGTTAAAGCTTTCTACCGCTTCGCCTTCAAACAAAACAGAAAAGCTTGATTGAGCCATTGCACCCGATACAGAGACTAAAAAAAAAAAACCGCGGCACTTACTTCAACGTCTTGTTGAAGGGCTGGCGCAGATCGAGGAGACTGTTCTTGTAGTTGTTCTCAATGATCTTCTCCAGCATTCTGACAAACGGTTCACGACGCCCAAAATCACCAAGCTGAAACCAAGGGACGCATATAAAGGCGCCGCCAAAACAATTTTAAGGCGCGCATTGTTGCCTCACGTGTCTGTAGAGGTGCTCCAGAAAGACCGTGTTCAGCATCCACTCTGGGTAGCCGATCTTGGGCGTCATATTCTTCAACTATAAATCAGAGAAAGAAGTCGATTGCCTTTCTTTTTAGTCTTCTTATGACGCACAACAACTGTTAAATTTCGAGAACAATAGTAGATGAATGGGTGGAGAGACGCGTGCGTACGTGCGTACTTAGAGTACTCATAGATTGAAATACGATTATTTAGAGCTAAGTTATGCACGTATTCTCGTTTCCAGCGTCCATAGTTCATGCCGTATCGGCGTACCTTGACTGGAACACCTACATCAGCGCCAGCATCACCTTTAGCGGCCAGATATTTAGCAATTTTAAGCACATTGTTCTGATGACCTGTTGGTTATTTCTGTTAATTAGATTATCTTAGACATTGCTCACTTATTTTAACATGGTTTTGAGCATTGCTATCCCCATTTTAGGCCTGTATTGGCCACTTAATTTTGAGCATGATCCTGCCACATGAGATCTATGGATAGACCACAAGACGGGCCCCTAAAGTGCTACGCACTTATGAGTCCCTGAAATCAGCGTTCCCACAAAAGAACTTGTTTTCGCCCGCTCAGGTCCTGTTAGCGAAGTGAACAGCGTGTGAAACACACAAGGACGAGTAACCGACGAGGATTAGCCTTGTTCTCGTCGCTAGCCCTCGTCGGTTACTTGTCCTTGTGTGTTTCACGCGCTGTTCACGTCGCCATGGAATACCAGCTTGCCCGGTCACACACCTTGTTCTTGTTCGCGAAACGCTGGCTACAGTGACACTGCCTGTTCAACGATCACTTATCGTTACAAACTACTCATTGGATGCCATTTTCTGCGTTGTTCAAATTAGATTATGCTTCACCACTCTCTCTTCTTCTGGCCCTAATTTATTTGCGCTCCGCTGACTGTTATAAATCACATAACTCTACTTTGTTTACGAGTCTTCAAATACTAATGGAGTCTAAATAGCCTCTTCGGTGCTTTCGACAGCACCGAAGACGCGTGCGTACGTGCGTACTTAGAGTACTCATAGAGTGAAATACGATAATTTAGAGCTAAGTTATGCACGTATTCTCGTGCATAACTTGGAAAATGCGCGTAGCAAGGATTGCACGACATCAAATACAACCTTGCGACTGGCAAATACCTTTTGTGAATGAAATATTTCGTTTTTCAATGATTTTTTGAACCGAAATGTAAGCGCCACTTAATTAGGTTTCTTGTGTTGTCCTTGTTGAGAAACACGTGCATCAGTCAATATCGAGCAAATACACGAATACCTCTTACGGATTTTCTACAGAATTCCGACGGGGTCATGTGCCAATATCCCAATACCCAGTAGTTTTCTACAGATTCCTTATGTGATCCGATCCCAATACTGCAAGGTCCGCTGTCCTTTCCTCAATTGGCCTTCTCTACAGAACCTTCTCTACAGAATCTCAATGTGATCATACGCCACTGTGCAATATAACTCTCAATACCTTCTAGAGAATCTAAATAAGATGATATCTCACATCCCACTAACCGATATCTCAATATCCATGACGCTGTCATACACTTCTCGGCCCGACTTGCCCTGCTCATCAGGATTAGTAAGAATGCGCTCCTTAGCTTATATTGCAAATGCATGTCATACCTTTTGTTCCGCTTTTTGTTTAGTTATTTTATCCATCCACTTGATTCTTGTCAACCTTTCTTGAAACGTGCGCTTCATATTCTCCACAAGTTTTTCTACCTTGAATGAAGAGACGAGAATAAACAAAAGAAACTCAAATTTATGAGTTCAACATTTCTCACGCTTTCTGAGACTGTTCAGGCGCTTACAATTCGATGCAACAACACACAAAAGAAATAAACTTTGTTCACCAAGAATTCGCTTGCGTAAGTGGTAAGACGGGCCCCCGGCCTACCAGATATTCTAAGCAGTCGTTCATAAAAAATTTACGGCAACAGATTTACGCAAAATGTCCACGAGTAGTTGACTGGAAGTAGAGCGTTTGAACGCTATGCTGTCATTCATTACCGCATACTGCAACGCGTGCATATTGTGGTATGAAACGATGACGAGCGCTTCACGTGCCGTGTCATTTGTGCCAATGATGTGCTGTCTCACACGTCACGACCGATATGTGGGATGACTGTCAAACGTAGGTGAATAGACGATGACGTCGTCAAAGTGATATAAAAATATGGGCCACTTATTTCCTCGGATCAGGGAGTCCATTATGCGTTCGAAAGTGGCATGGCTTGAAATGTGTTACAGGTACAGCTATGGGAAAACTAAGATTCCTCGCCATCGATTCGCCATCGAAAGTTAAGATTCCTCGCCAGCTGTTCGTCGTAATGCCTTTCATGACTGGGATCCGTGGTAACGCTTGTGGGCACCACACACCGTAGAAATACGTCAGCCTGACGAAGGGAACGCCACCGGCTTAGCTGTTTCATCAGTGTCCGCGAAGCGAAGCTGGTTGCATTTTTTTCTCGGCAAGTATATTGCGCTCGATCACTGCGTGAACTGGTGCCCAATGCAATATGAGCGGTTCGTTTGATGCATGATATGGTTCGCTGTATACTTAGATGGTTGGAGCCCACCTAAGGAAGGCCTTTCAGACAAGTTCTGTGAGAGACGGTGTGCTTATCGGAGCGTCGCGTGAAAGACGAAGATGGGGAGCAACTTCGCGGTGTGTGTGAGATTCCAGCCGAATGCGTTGAATCTTCTGCCACTGCTTTTAAAGCGAAAGCGTTTAAGCGCCCTGCAACACTTTTTCAAGTAATGTTCCTGAGGCCATGAACTCTTCATTAAAAGAGTTCATCGCCTCACCAAACGCGGAAATTGAACACCCGCGTCGGAGTCAACAGGAGTGATGAAAAAAAAATATCATCACGTGATGACGCCGCCATGTGAACTCACCACGTGATGATGCTTTACATCAGTCATGATGACGACGTCAAATCACATGACGTCACATAATGACGAATTCACATCAGATAATGGTTTGGTAGAAAGTGGGTTGATCCCGTAGGCACTGAAAACCCCAGTGAAGTGCAAGAAGGAAAGAACAGGAGAGAAAGGAAAGGCAAGGATGTTAACCATTATAAAAAACTGGTCAGCTACACTAGGCTGGGGGAAGGGATAGGGGACTTAAAAAGCTAGAGGTAGAGACAGAGAGCTTGCAGTGACTGCGATCCCGGAGGCAGTGCAAAACTACGTAAAGTACAGAAAGCTTTCCGGGGATAGGGAGGGTGGAATCAATACGATCTAGTGATAAGAAAAAGAGAGAGAGAAACGAAGAGGAAAGGAAGGTAGATTAACCAAGCTGAAAGACGAACATGGCTTTCGCCTTCGATTCGTCCAGGGCGAATGCATTCGGGACGGTGTGAAGCCTCTTGTAAGCAGGATGAACATGCTCACGTCTTCTTTCGCGCGCGCGCTGAACTTCTTCATGACGTAGACACGACCGACGACTTCTTTCATTGAGGATGAAATCAGCTTGACGCAAGTCTTCCAGAGCGGAGGCTCCTTCATCAGTCCCGTGGAGGCCTTATTGAAGTCGAGCTTGGCTTCGCGGAATCGTTTGGAAGCGTGGCTTGCTCTCATAAGCACCGCTCGCCAACCCATGTAGTTGAACAAAGCCCGCCTGTGTGCAACGGTGAAAATTACGTTAATAACAATTCTATCGAAACCGGGGAAGGCTAGTTGTGGTATTAGATGTGTTGCTGAGTCATGGCTGTGTTTAGAAGAGGGCTAACGTGAGACTTCCTCCTCGTAAAGCTTTCGCCAAGTCCAAAAGTAACGAAACGGGCATGTGCGCGTACGTGTAATATTATTCTCACGTTATGCCACGCGGCACCCCAAGCAAAAACAAAAGCATTCTCCGAAACTCTCCGCTGAGGTATCTCCAGGTTGTGCTTTACCATACTTTGGTGTTAATTATAAGGCTGGAAAAACTGTAGCGACCTCATTTCATTCGGTGCCGACTGATGACGCGATTACTTTTGGGAGCAGAACAATAGCGCCCTAATCTTTCTCTGCGCCAACTGTATGGTGCCGTCACTAGTGGTGGCAACTGTCCTGTGCTTTCTTTTTGCACCAACTCTATGATATGACTGTAAAACTCTACTCGCCATCATGGCTACGAGCTGCGCTGACTAACACTCCCAGTTTTAAATGCACAGATATACTCCATAAAGTGAAGGGGAGGACGATCGCCGCCATAGTTCAATTCGGACGCGTTATTGAAAGATTGCAGGTTCTGTCCCTGCTCACGGCAAGTTGTCTTTTCGTCCACTTTAATTTCTTCACATTTATACCCCACTTACAACAAACAACGTCCCCTATACTTTCCTTGGCTTGATTGTCTGTCGGTGCACATTAAGGTCTAACCTATGATATAGTTACTTGTGGCAAAAATCACTTTTTCTGCGTGGCATAGTTGCTTGTTGTGGAAACTGCAGTGTCCGGCGTTCTTCTCATTTTATTTCTCTGGAAATACTTTTCTCTGAAAACGTAAGCGCAGGACGCTTAACTATTGATCATAGAAAGATGAGATGCCGCAAAGTTATTCTGCGACACAGTTAAATACCGATCTAACGAAAGTTGTTTTACGACGTTGCCGATATAAAGAAAAAATTGCCATAACCCTGGCAGGCAGCTGTAAGGTTCAATGTTGTCATAAACGTGAATTAACGAAAGTAACCAACCCGATTTAACGAAATTTTCCCTCAGGTAAATGAACAAAAAAGCGGTGATTTTCAAATTCTGACGCAAACGAGTTTTCCTGACGTGTGCGCTCTAACGTTATACGCCGCGCCAACACGCTGGGGCGGGGTGGCTGCATTCGTTATTTCATGATTTATGCGAGTGACTGCGCTGATCGTCTCCTCGCAACTTGCTCGCTCAGCCGGTTCGCATCATAACTGCATTCGTTCTCCGCGTCTTTGCATATCAGCATCCTGTCACAGCTTCACGTGACCGTACACCGAACCTGCATCGCCTGAACATACAGCCGCCCATGTCAGGGGGACATCGGAAGTGAAATCAACTGAAAGGAACTTAAGGGCGGTTTGGGCGAAAAGGTTGCTTTCGAAAAAACGGCAGCCCCAACGCTAACGAAAAATGGGGTTAATGTTAGACGAATGCCTATGTCACCAACCGAGAATTAGTTACGCAAAACCCTCGGGCCCTATTATAAAACTGACAATATAACCAACACAAAGAAAACACAGGTTGCCACAAACTTATTTTTTAAAATTTCATCTGAACCGCCAATACATTCCCTCACCTTTTGCATCGTAAATTCACGAGGCGTTTTCTTGTGTTGGGTGTGACCACCATCTTCTTTTCTTTTTGTAAAACTTGATGAAGCGTTTTTCTTTGTGTTCCTTTCTTCCTTTCTTTTCTTGCCTACTATCTGCCACTGCTGACTGAGTGTACATGGTTTTGAACTACAGTCTTTGAAACACTATTACTTTACATGGCACCCGCGCCGTCAGCGTGTTATGCTTTCTTGTATTAATAACGCTGAGCAAACATTTATCCGTGCAGTAGATGTCCTGGGCCCCTGCTTTCATTTCTTCAGATACATCAAGTTCATTTAACGAATGGTTTACTCGACAGCCCAAAATAATTACGGCTGGACTCACGTGCTCGCGTCTTCAAGAACTTTGTTGCTAAGGCGAAGTAGCGCTCGGCCATTATGCCCACTGGTTCCTTCTCGGTCAGCGTAATGTTCACCAGCGTGAACTCCAGGTTCAGAAGGTCAAGCAGCGGCAGCTGAAAACAGAAGCACCACAGTTAGCTAAACCTGAGTCTTGACACGACAACGGTGTCTTATAAGTACTACCTCCAGGATGGCGAGCGCCAGCCTGTCCTTATGAATATGCAGGGTGTCCTAATTATCCCGCAGCACGATTTTTAAAAAGAGGAACGGCGTTACGCGAAGCAAAGCTAGTACATATGTTCCCAGTACACTAGAGTAGCCACTACTATTTTTTCGTTGAGTTTAACAATTAGTCATAATTATATTTAGAGCTCGACAAGTAGTTAGCTAATTATCAAAATGTCATTAGGATGTATTCACAGTTAGAACCCACAGCTCCCAGGTTGTTCATCATAGTTTTTTGTTAATTTCTACCGACATTCTTCACTATCACATACTCAAGAGATAAATAGACTAATACAGAACGGCATTTCTCCAGTTCCGAATTCCCCGGTCCCAATTTCCCGTCAGTAGTCCGACCTGGTTTCAGTGCGTGCAGTCTGTCTATTATCAAAGTTATTATTTCGATTTCATGATCCGAAACCTAATTTAAAAACAAAACTGCGCTAATAAATAAATTTCCTCGCAAGGTTTTTTTTCATATTCTTGAAATATGCAAAACCTTCGCAAACAATCTAGAGCACAAAAATACTATCGCATGATTCCCGCTTAGCCAAACGGTCGGAAGGCCTTCTGTCATGAATGCCATGACTATTTCGGTCAAACCGTTTAAAGTTTCTTTATTATTGTCTTTGCTCACATACTTACTCCTCGAAACTTTCTCTCCAGCTCTCGTAGTGTTGCCCTCTTGTAGAGTCGAAGAACGTCCCGTCTCTCCTCCTTAGAGGCAGTCATCTGTCACGTAATGGAAATCGCCAGTGTTTACATCATTGAATGCCTCAAAAAAATGGCTACGTTCCCTTCATTACGCGGACTGTCAACTCGGGCGCATATCCTTACGGGGAACTGTAGGCTGTAGACAGTGTCCCTTACGGTGTAACTGTAGAGAGTAAGCGAAAGCTTACATATTCTTCAAGAAAGCAACTAGGCCTTGTTGGTAAGATAACATACGGAAATAATGGCTTAGCGCATTAGCAGCACAGGAACGAGAAAAGATACGCGCGCTACTAATATACGAAAGACGGATTGTAGCCACCGCATATCAACATGACGTCTTCGGGAAGAGCCCACCGCGGTGATACAGTGGTTGCGGTGCTCGGCTGCTGTCCCGAAGGTCGCGGGTTCGACCGCGGTCGCGGCGTTCGCATTTATGTAGAGACGAGATGCTAAATCCCCGTGTACTGTGCGATGTGAGTTCTGTTAAAGAACAACAGATGGTCGAAATTCCGAAGCCCTCCACTACGGCGTGCCTCAATCATATCGTGGTTTTATCACGCAGAATGCCAAATATTACTATTGTTTACCTTCAAGAAGACGATTGCTGCGCGCACAAAAGGCATAAGTCCGCGCACGGCATGTGGTCACAGCAATGACCGTCACGAAGGATGAGGGATCTTGACTTTGACATATGGAAGGGCTGTTTGTGCTAAAAATAAACAGGGTAGAAATTCGGCTTTGTTCCATGGCAACACACGGAAACAACTTGTAGCGCCTAAGCACCACGAAGACGATAACGGAGAGACACAACGCGTGGGCTAAACCATTTCCTTGTAGCCATTTGCTTGTGTCGAGCAGCATAACGCAAGCTAACCGCTACAGGTGAGAGCCCACTGCTAAAGGCTAAAGGTCAGCGCGGTGTCGTTCCTTCGCCTTTCATGGTTAGTTTGCGTGCGTTGTGCTATTGACCGCAAGAAACGATAGCTGGCCAAGGCTTGCAGCCGTAGCTGAGACAGCGCACACGAAGCAACCAGTCACCTCGGTCTGATGCGCCTGTACAGTCGCTTCAAAGCCCTACCCGTCGACAGCTCTCAATCACGCTCCGCCGCAAAAAGCAGGATGCGCCCGCTCATTCCTTCCACCAAACTCACAAGCTCGAGTCCCCACACCCTCCCCCTATGATGTCACAGATTAATCCTTCCTCGCTCTTCGCGCACTAGAATCAATTCTCCTTCTATATATACAGCCATCGCTCGCGAAGAAGGCGCTCACTCGCGCATTGTTTCCTCGCATCCACATTGTATGGCGCGTGCGGAGCGCCATGGGCTCTTATTGCACGTGTACTTTAAACGAAACATCACGGCAACGGCCACGCCGACGGCAAACTTTCGCTTGGTGCGTCAGTTTAGTTGCAATAAGATAAGATTGCCCCGCCACGGTGGTCTAGTGGTTATGGCGCTCGACTGCTGACCCGAAGGTCGCGGGATCGAATCCCGGCCGCGGCGGCTGCATTTTCGATGAGGCGAAAATGTTGAGGCCCGGTACATAGATTTAGGTGCACGTTAAAGAACCCTAGGTGGTCGAAATTTCCGGAGCCCTCCACTACGGAGTTCTATTATATCA
>NC_051184.2:68454358-68472247 GCF_013339695.2 Rhipicephalus sanguineus | reverse complement strand
AAAGGAAAAGAGGAAAGAAAGAAAGCATAGAACAAAAAAACGAGGAGTTTGGCAAGGCAGAAAGAAAGAAAGAAAGAAAGAGGAAAGGAAGAAAGAAAGAAAGAAGGAAAGGAGGAAAGAAAGAAAGAAAGAAAGAAAGAAAGAAAGAAAGAAGGAAGAAAGAAAGAAAGAAAGAGGCAGAAAGGAATAAAGGAAATGGTAGATCGTGCACGCACACGCCATGCTTCGTCTGCCACCCCATTTTCCGGATAAGGGAAGGACTCCTAATTTATTTACTTATTGCGAATGAAAATATTGTAGTACGGTAAGGATAACCGAAATAATGCAAACATGAAAATAAAGAGTGTAAAGCTCGACGCCGAGGTTTTGCATGAGGTATTCATGTCTTCTCCCAATAATAACTTTCACTTCATAAGAACAAGTGAAGAAAACGCGCCAGCTGGAAGTGCAAAGAAAGCGATGCAGAACACGTGCACACACAGCTGCACTTGCAATTGTTATTGTCCTGATCATTCATCAATGTGTGTACCCCATAAATAGTGCCGACCAAGCAAATCAATTCGCGGTACGAAAACGGCAAATGGTATATCGGTAACCTGTGAAATCTAGCAACGCAGCTGACACACCAAGAAAAGAAGCTTTTGATTCGTTTTGTTGTGTTTCGGTAGCATGACAGATGCCGCGCTTACACACGATTATTCAAGTTTTTCTAATGCTGTCGTCTCGGTGACATCTGTAGTAAGCTGATAATTTGGTAAGCCGATAGGTAAGCAACAATTTGGCAAATTTGAATTGAAGGATCGCAGCGGAAAGTCTTGCAGCGCATCGAAGGAAAGTCAGCAACTGTGCATTTTCTTTTGCTATGTAAGAACGCCTTTTCAAACGACCGTTCAGAACACCCTACGCTTCACCGGCGCAGCTACGCTCACGTTATTCAAAAACTTACCTAAATTCGCACGAGGATTAACGTCGCTTGATAGGGGGAATTTTTTAGAGACCCTTTTTTCCCCAGCCGCGCAGGTTTCTGCGCATCTTGTGAATTGTATGCTTCCTGGCGTGTATGCCATGAAATCCTTTATTCCAGTCACGTGTGGCACATGCCCGTATACCACGGGCTGCGGCATGCGGGTATGCGCCCCAGTTGATTCACAGTTTATATCTACCCTGAAAACGGCGAGAACAGACATTGGTAATTTAAACTAGAGAGTGTAAAAAAATGAAGGATTAGCCGCTTTGACCCGACGAATACACAGAATAACAATCAGGATCCCAGCGGTAATCAAACCGAGCCATTCTGGATGGCAATCAAGTATTCTACCACAGAGGCGCGCCAGGTCTTGAAACTGTTTTGGAAAAAGACCCTGTGTGCAAGAATGATGTCAGTACAACGTCAGTTGTCGTTGCAGTGCTAGCCGTCTAATTTTGTAACAAGGTAATTAACATTACTTACGTACTCCTACGATAAAGACGTAATGTCGGGTTAACGTCAATTTTTGTTCCAGTGTTGGCTCCACTTTTATAATTCTCGAATAATCATTACAATGTACTCTATGACTCATCAAGCTATATTCAAGCGTTGCTGAACACCGGAGCAATACACTAACGAATGCTACGTAGGATATTCACGGCATCGCGCGCAAGATGTGAATCGGATCGTAGCGTGAGCTTCGTTTCAATAAAACTGACGTCGGTGCTGTAACATGGGTGCTGACGTTACGTTAGACCATAAGTTACCCTTTAAACATCTGCGTAGTCAGCGTGCCTGGTAAGTGCACCACGTGCACACAGCTATTCCATTTAATAGAATACCTCGATCCACCTCGTAACGATGGACAGAAAGTCAACAAATGCAGCACAGACAGCTATCGCTGACTACTTCGCATCAAACCGATTGCCACAATGCGTGAAATCTACCCAATGTTTTATTGGCGGGATTTATTTTACTGATCGCATACAGTTTCAGCACGCTCTGTAATATTAATACGCCATGATTTTTTACCTTATGAGGTGAAATATGTTCTGGTGGATAGAAGAAATAGGAAGAAAGGGGCAATGAATTGGCGTATTAGTATGAAATCCATGCTACGCATGCATTGTACATTTCTTTGAATGAATCATGGGTCCCAACCGCGTACCCACCGAGACAGTAACTGTAGGAGTTCTGGTGGTACCACGGTGATTTCATGAACAAGACAGTCGCAACACGTAGCCCTGTTCCTGTCAGGGAAACGCAATGGATAGTCGTTAACGTCAGCATGCGATATCGGCGTTCGTTCAAGCCGTCTTTTATTCGTGATGATTTGCATCATCGACAGCCGCGTCTTCGTCGACACCGAAGCCGAGAAGTCCATCGTTTCGCCACGGCCAGAGAATGCCACCATCGAAAGTCTGCACTAGAGCTCCGTGCAGTCAACACACTCTTCGCGTCATATCGGCTCTAGTAAAGGTCGCTAGACATCGGTCTTGGGTGGCTGCAGTCTTCGTAATCGCTGACATCAGCATTGTCACGTTTGAGCAGCACTTCCTCAGCTACTCAAACCTGGGTGTGAGTGTCCATGATTGGCGCAGGAAGGACGACGTCACATCCATCAAAATCTAGTTTGCAGTTCATCATCTCATTTGGCATCTCTACATTGCTGCCTGTCTAAACTTACGATATGAGACTTCCTGAGTATCCGAAACTCACAAAGCCTCGAAATGAAGAGGCGTCCGTGAAACACAAGGTGACGCATCATATCACCAGCACTAGTTCACATGGCGCCCGCTATCCAGGGATGATCGCCGTGAGAGGTTAGAACTTGCCGGACCTGATATTAAACTCATGCTGTAGGTAGGCGCTATTCGTCCTTCCTGGAGGAATTGGCCTTCATTTACTCTTTCGGTTACGAAGCAGGACAATGGTGACTGACTGGTGGCCTTGCGAAGATTAGCGAGATATGAATGTCGTCACTACTGTATACCAGTATCCCCTTCCCCATTTACTTCAGTGCTTGCCTCAAAGGAACCAAAACCTACGGTACGGTCACTTTCATAACCACCCATCATTTTTCTGCCGAAGCCAGCGACAACACGACGGTAGGAATTACTACTCAGTTTGGCCTATATAAGTTTGTACACATGTCTAACAGCTTGAAGCATGTGACACAAACGTTTCAAAGGTTCATGAACGAGCTCACACGTGGACTTCTGTTCGCTTTCAGCTATATTGACGATATTTTGATAGCAAGGGGCACCGAGAAAAACACCAAGAACACCTTTTTATTGACCCTAAGCGACTGGATCAACACGGCCAGTTCATGATACCCAAGAAACGAATTTGAGGAGTTTAAGCCCTTGATTTTCTCGATCGTGGTTTGTCACCTCTAGACATAAAGCCACTAAAATTATGGTTATAGTCGCTTGAGTGCTTCCTCTCTCTAACCTCCATCCGAAAGTCGCGTGAACATCCAGGGCTTCGCAGGCGCTTCGGGCCATCCTGTGCGCAAGTTGTTGAGCCTCTCACCAACCTTCTTGGTGGCGCCGCCGATAGCTGCCTGGCCCTCACAAATCCTCGAAGCATGACCACTTCTTGC
Source organism: Rhipicephalus sanguineus (assembly GCF_013339695.2). NCBI lineage: Eukaryota > Metazoa > Arthropoda > Arachnida > Ixodida > Ixodidae > Rhipicephalus > Rhipicephalus sanguineus. The sequence continues at coordinate 68,468,675 of NC_051184.2, read as the reverse complement.
AGGACGACAAAACGCGATCTGCGACTATAGCGCTGCTGCTTCACCCACTGTCCGACGCGCCAGCTCGCCTTTTGCCAGGCGGGTGGACCCCGACATTGGCTGCGGTACTGCATCAGCACGTCAGCGCAGACTGGAGACCTCTGGGCTTTTTATAAAAACTCCCCGAACCTACATAGGCTTGCTACAACACCTTCAGGAGAAAGACAACTGCCACCTATCGCATTGTCAAGTGTATTCGTTTCTGCCTTTGAGCCTGCAACATTTACATATGGAGTGGTCACAAGCTGTAGAACTTCATAATCAGGAACGACAGGTCTTTATTCTAAAAGTGTGAGCTGCAGCAACATTCCTTTATTTTCAAGTTTGCTAAGACATCCGGCCGCCACATCTCCGGGACAGGAAAACAGACCGCTGAAGCTCTGTCAGGGGTCAGCTCTGGGCCTGCTGGTACTTTGTATTTCCTAGACCTCGCCCGGGAGTCTGACTCATAGGTCTATCATTTTCGGGAAGAAAGCTCGTCGCTACAGCGTGTGCGAGAACTGCTTCTCTGCAGAGCAACATTGGTAACTTGCGACCCGTCCGCAAGCAGCGCCTCACTCATTTCGGCCTCATCAATTTCGCCGGCGTGTATTCGATTCGCAGCACGGGCTTACCCATCCTGCCATCACAGCGATACACATGACCATCACGAACAACGTTGCCTCACGAGGGATCGACAAAGGCATTAAGAAGCTGTGTGAGCTGTCAAGCCGTGAAAGTGACTCGGAAAATGCTGAGAGCTGCGCAGCCGCTCCAGCTGCCAGAGATCCTGTTCAAACTTGTGTACCCAGACTTTGTGGGGCCTCTTCCTCTCCTCGAAGGATTCAAGAAGCTCCTCACTTGTGCATCCGGTGCTGAAAGGAACTTGAGTCGACACCTCCACAAGACATCACAGCTGAAACAGGAGGCGAAGCATTTCTTGCTGTGTGGGGATCGAGGTATGGTTGACATTTGCGCATGACTACGTATAGAGGCCGGCAGTTACAAAGCTCACTTTCTTGTCTGATGGCAAGACTGCTCTGCACGCACTTTCATAACACCACTGCCTACCACCCAGAGAGCAACGGCATGGTCGATTGTCTCGACCAACTGTTGGCGTCATTGACCGCCACGCACGATAGTGAGGACTGGGTGGACAAGCGGCCCCTTAGTACTGGGGCTGCTGAAAGCAACATAGATTGAACACGAAATCAGCGCAGCCACGATGCCCTATAGGTCATCAGCTTTCGTTCGAGGCGAGTTTTCGGCACCTAGTAAGGCAATCCGCAAGCGACCTCCCAGTACATAGAGAGGCTACATTTCTGAATCGCCATTATGATACTCTGATAACGCTGCCAGCTCCCAAGGTGCCTGCAAGACTCGAAGGTTGGTGTTCAATATTAATCGGCCAGCGTAACCCATGTAGCTGCACCAATGGCCGTGTCCATGTCATGGCTATTTGTGCAGTGTTTTGCAGCTTGCAGTCGTGTTCATGTGGTGTTGTCCTTTCGGCTCGCCCAAAGTATCATGTACTGTGTTGAAATTTCCAGCGGTTTGTTCATGGTTCTCAGTACTTCCGCACTACCAATTATGTATAGCCGACAGGGCTTCTATGTTTGCTATTACGAGTCGACGGAGTCGCAATTCAAAGTCAAAGCCGTAGAGCGCGGTGCCGCGACTCGCATGAATGAAACATTCAGCAGGACCTTCGACTAGGTGCAGAGAGCAGATGAGCCAGAAAGATTGCGATTGCAATGGACGACATGTATTTACGCTCCTAGAAGAGAGTGCACACCTGGGAGTTGGTTGGCATTCCTTTTAACAGCAGCTCAACAGGACATCAACACAAGACAGAGAACTATACTCCACCTTAAAATAGATTTCGATGACGTTATTTTATTGTTTCGTTCTTCTGGTCTTTCGCTCCTCAATCCAAAATTGCGACACCTTCTGGCATTCAACACATGGCCAACAAGCAAGATATACATATACGTTAACAAGTCACAAGGTACTTGCCATGCAAGCTGCGTCAAATTATGCCACTGCTGCTGAAATATCCACGAATGAATGTTTCAGGTGAGTGGTGTCGCCTCCGTTGAACAGAATGTTAGTCTCGAAGGAAAGGCTGCCCGTGATACCTCACGTAACGTATGAGATTCCGTACACCTCATACGAGTGAAAGCTGCTGTTTACAGTTACAAGGCTATCGCGTTCCGCAGGACCTAACAAAGTTGTTTTCAATAGAATCCAGCGGGGAGATGGAATTAAAAAAATGACGTTACCTGAAATGAATGTATAGCGACATGTAACAGTGCAGTTTTATCACAGTGAATGAAAGTAAGTCATGTAAAATCGAGTTGTAAGCACGGCTCAACAGAAAAAGCATAGACGCAGGAACAACAGCAAGCACCTACGCTACGTCGTTGAGACGTAGCGTAGGCGCTTCAGTCGAGAATGCAAAGAACCCATCAGTGCTGACAGAGCTGATCGGAAGAGCATATGACGGAAACTTTAAGACGGAAGGGGAAGGCGGCGGGAGATCGGCAGTATCATCGCGACCGGGCATGTCTCTGCGTTCTTCTGAATGCGGGCAAAGCGGTGCCAGTAGATAAAAATTGTCTCAAGCTGTTTCATTGAAACGGTTGAGGCGAGGATAGGCACAGCAGGCGTAACAAATTTGGCACACTTATGCCTAGTAGTGCCGGGGACAATGTTGCTCTTTTCTGTATAGTACAGCCGCTCCACTGGGCATAAGTGAGCTATTATCGCTCTCGCCAGCATGAAGCAGGTAGAGAAAGACACTTTGATACCGCTGTAAAAATGAACGCAACTTCAAGCCTGCTCTCAATGAAAAAAAAAAATTCACCAACTCCCACTAAAGGGAACCATGTGGGAGTGCGAAGCAGCGCATGGGTCGACTTAAAGTTCCGTTCACCACGGGTACCTTGCCTGATGTTAACGCGTCCTTACAAGTGGAGTCTGCAGAATATCGTTCCCCGACGCCATCACGTGATTGCTGAGAGAGTGTAAGGGGGAGAGGCCACAGCGTCTTACCCAGCCCCTTACACAGGCCCGAACGTGCTAGCGCGCGCCAGCACACGTGGTTCCAGAGTGGACGGTCGCCGATGGAAGGACGGTCACAGCCCCGAGCAAAAGGTGCTTCGCATCTAAAAAAAAAACACCAGGCTTGCCTCAAACATGCAGCGCAGTCACAGGGAAAGCTGGAGGAGCGGCCTTTCTAGAGCGCGTTTTAAATGCTTTTGGGTACAGTTGCATGGTACCCACTACTTCAAATATCGTTAAAATTTTGTGAAGTTGGTAGCACCCACTATGCCATTATTCAAGATTCTGCGGGTAAGCGACGAACCCCCTACACGTCCGTAAGGCATTATGTGTACCTTGTTGATGCTGTGTCTGATTACAATGAAGAAGTATGGGTGAGCTCTTTGTAATGAGTGGGAAGCCTAAATCACCCGCCCGCTACGCAGTTTGCATTGTGTGAGGTCTGGTCGTTATTTTACTGTTCTAACACGATGTGTGTCATCTCTTAACATGATTCCTTGCTTGACATGACGAGTGTATGAGGTCTTTTGCCGAAGGAGTTTCAAGCAGAGACGCAATCATATTCAAAGGTGTGCTCCCACGAAATGTCAAGAAGGAAATCGTGCTAAATTTACATTCCCTGCGATATGCCCTGCTAGCTAATTGCAATGTTGTACCATTCGACATTTTTCTCTTTATCGGAATGCATGGCCTGTGGAAGACGAGGATGTTGAACGTTGAAACCCAGAGCCCTTAATTTCCTCTACAGCCCACTTCATTAGAATGGTCAGTCAGTTGAGATATGTATATGAAGAAATGGAAATTCAGCCAGAATGGTATTTTGTATTTGTGGGTTCTTTGTTCTTACCGCCGCTCTAGTGTGCATTTGGAAAAGGCATTTAGCTGATGTATTCGCTTCAGTGATGATTGCGAATTGTTCAGTGCTATGTGTTCACGACTGTGTCGCGACACGAGCAGAAGAGACGTATTAGCTTTTGTGTCTATTGAAGTTCATCCAAGTGCCCGGTCTATTTGAATGAATGCCATGAAAGAAAAAAAATCACCGGCGTGGCTTTCTTAGAATACTCAATATCCAAAATCGTAGGGGTCTGGTAGAATACACGACTGCCAGGGACTCGAGTATTCTACCAGATCCCTGCCGATCCTGGATATTTTTTCGGGCTTTGCGCAATAGCGGTTTCGGACACAGGTGGCGGCAGCGATGGCCAACTACGCCACCACAATTGGCTGTTGTGATCTCATAACAGCTTTCGCTGCAGAAGAAAATAAAACAGTGGAGGCCTACAATCACATAGATCTTATAGACAGCCAGATACCGCTCGAAAGCTGCAGATTGAAGTTGAAGTTGAGGTTTATCTGCATCATCACAATGCGGGAATGCTCGGGCAATAAGTGAAAATTCATTCAATTAAGAAGCGCCCGAGCCCCCATATACATGCCGTGCGTGAGCTCTTCAGGATCTCAATAAAGTTCTCGTCATGTCGCGTTATGCCGCGCTGCTGTTGGCAAGGCTTGCTACTTGAATAAGAAGTCAAAAGAAGCAATTCCTTAGAACTAAAATAAACAACTAAATAAACATGAACACGAGCATATATTTGGTACTCTCGATGTTCTCCATCTTGCTGCCCACAGCTAGCAAATACGAGACGATATATTTACCTGTAAGTGGCGGCTGTCGCAAAACCTTAAAATATGCAATATTTTCTGAACCATCATACAGCTGAGTTTCGAAAATTGAGCATTTACTAAAGTAAACCAATACAAGCTAACTAAAGAGTATTGCTGTCATATATTGGGCACGAACAAGAACACTGCAAAACTTTTCAGTATGAGTAAATGCAATCTGTGGTCCCAATCTGTGTATTTGCAGATACATTTTTTTTTGCGCGCTACTCACCTGAAGTGATCACAATAACATCCGCAGCGTTCTTTATCCAATCCAATAAGACAACTTGAAGATGAAAGCCATCCGGTGTGGCTATCTCATCATCATAATTATCGGAACTTAAGCTCTCATGTGAGTACATGCAGATATTGTTGATGATGTGGCTGCTGCTGATCATGATGAAATATGACTCAGTACTTGGTTATGGGTTGAAAGCTTTCAACGACGCACTCGTTGCGCTATTCACATGGTGCGACGCCTGGTGCGACTCTGTTTCTGCCACCGAATATTACAGCTGTGAACGTAATTCGTTGCCATACACGTCGACCGCATGGGGAGTTTTTCCGAAGCAATTTTGAAGTACTGGCATGCCCCTGTGATAGAATACTTGACTTCCACGCCGAGTACCAGGGTTTGATTCAGGCTGCAACCGTGATTTTACCCGATTTTTAATTAGGTTGCCAAGGTCACGTGAATTTATCTACCACACGCCGCGTTTTTCAAAGCCGGCGTCTGATGAGGCACTTCAACCTTACGCCGGAATGAAAACTTAATACCCGCACTTTTTTTTTGTTCTGCTTGCTTGAAGCCTCCCGGCAAGAGAGCTAAAAGCTAAATAATTGCTACGCGAATTGCTTGACGTTTTGGCTGTGTATTAAGACATTCCCAGTACCTAACCTAGGCACTGTGTGGTGCACTACTAATATTTTACAAGAATTTTGCTGTCCGTTTCTACTATATGTAATGCGGCTAGTACAACTCCATCATGAGCTATGATTTTGTTTCGTCAGCTATGAGTCGAGTATTGATCATCAGTTATGATTTTGGGTTGCGAATTTCCCGCTCAGTTAATGCGGTGTATCGCAAACAAATATGACCGCTGGTGGCTGGGAGACCAAATTCTTGGCATGAAAGACAGAAGTAAATCTGTTGTCTGACAAATGTATGAATTATTTGGAATAGCTTTCTCTGAAATTATATGCATTGTAAAGGTGTTTATTGAAGGCGCGATTGACGGTGACGATGCACAGCGACGACAGTCACGACGGAGCGCAACCTCGCAGACTCTCACGAGCACGAGCACGAGGGGCGTGCTCCCCGAGAAGAGGCGAAGAGGGCGACCCACTAGAAGGTGCTCGAGAGGACGGCCCATTACAGTGTTCCAATGCTTCTCTACAATTACCCCGGGTACGAAAAGGGAGTCCTCTGGCGACCTAACAGCTGGTCACTATGAGCGGGTCATGGTAGGGCTTGAGGCGCTCCACGTTGACAATGTCGCGCCCTCGACGGCGCATGTCCGAAGATGGTTCAATGGGTTCCATCAGGTAGTTGACCGGGGATGTGCGTTCGACGACACGGTAGGGGCCTTCGTATTTGGGCTGTAGTTTGGAAGAGAGGCCAGTTGCAATGGTAAGGACCGAGAGCCATACGAGCGCTCCAGGTAGGAACGTGGGTGCAGAAGTGTTGGTCTCACCGCGAATGCTCTTCTGCCGCTCTTGGTCATGCGTAGTAAATGTTCTGGCAAGCTCGCGACACTCCTCAGCAAGTCTGGCTGTGGCAGAAATAGGCGCACACTCAGATCGATCCGGCTTGTATGGAAGGATTGTGTCGATGGTGTGCGACGGGTGCCTGCCATACAATAAGAAAAATGGTGAGAAACCAGTGGTGCTTTGAGGTGCGGTATTGTAGGCGTAGGTGACGAAAGGCAGAATGGAATCCCAATTTGTGTGATCGGCGGCGACGTACATCGAGAGCATGTCGCCGAGCGTGCGGTTAAAGCGTTCCGTGAGCCCATTCGTCTGCGGGTGGTAAGCAGTAGTTTTGCGGTGAACGACGTTGCACTCTTTGAGGATGGCTTCGAAGACTTCCGACAGGAAGACACGGCCTCGATCGCTCAGCAGCTCCTGGGGTGGACCGTGGCGCAGCATGAACCGACGGAGCAGGAAGGAGGCTACATCGCGCGCTGTAGCCGCTGGGAGGGCGGCAGTTTCGGCGTATCGTGTAAGGTGGTCTACAGCGACGATAGCCCAGCGGTTACCAGCCGACGTCAGAGGAAGTGGCCCATACAAATCGATGCCAACGCGCCCAAACGGTCGGTCAGGGCAAGGTAGAGGTTGCAGACCCACCGGCGGCAGGTGCGTTGAAGTTTTGCGGCGCTGACAATCGATGCAGGAGCGAACGAACTTCTGCACGTAGCGGTACATGCCTCGCCAAAAGTACCGTTGGCGAATGCGGTGGTATGTTTCGATACACCAGAGTGCGCACACTGCGGATCAGCGGTGGAACGATTCGCATATGTCAGAACGCAGACTGCGGGGTATTACTAGTAGCCACTGGCGGCCGTCGGCGTTGTAATTGCGTCGGTGAAGGAGGTCGTCGCGAATGGCGAAATGGTGGGCTTGACGACGCAACGCGCGAGTGGATGGTGTTGCCGATGGATCAGTGAGCAAGTCTATTAGTGAAGCGATCCATTCATCCTTCCGCTGTTCGGTAGCAATAGTGTGAACGTCGATGGAACAAACGGCATTGTGAGACATTGAGCTGTGGGTATTGTCGTCAGGCAAGGGGGAGCGCGAGAGTGCGTCGGCGTCAGCATGCTGGCGTCCGTTGCGGTACAGCACGCGGATATCGTAGTCCTGTAGGCGAAGTGCCCAGCGGGCGAGGCGGCCTGATGGATCCTTCAATGATGACAACCAGCAGAGTGCATGGTGGTCGGTGATGACATCAAATGGGCGACCATACAAATAAGGTCGGAACTTCGTAAGGGCCCAGATGATCGCCAGGCATTCCTTTTCGGTGACGGTGTAATTGGTCTCGGCTTTGGTGAGCGTACGACTTGCATATGCCACGACATATTCAGGGAACCCTGGTTTGCGCTGCGCAAGGACAGGCGCCAAGGCCAACACCGCTGGCGTCTGTGTGTACCTCTGTAGGGGCCGTAGGGTCGTAGTGGCGTAGTATGGGAGGCGACGTCAACAAACGACGGAGCTTCGCGAAAGCGTCGTCGCACTCTGACGACCACGAATTGAGGGGGCCCGTTACTTCCGAGGAGCTTCGTCAGCGGTGATATGATAGTCGCAAAATTTCGAATGAAGCGCCGAAAGTAGGAACACAATCCTACGAACTGCGCAGTTCTTTGACGGACGTAGGTTTGGGGAACTCGGTCACGGCCCGAAGCTTGGCTGGATCAGGGAGAATGCCGTCCTTGGCTTCGGCGTAACTTCGCGGGCCAGTCGCAGGAATCGCTGGGGGCGGCCTGGCTACAGCTTGCGCGTAGCTTAGTGGCGCAGGCACTGGAGGCGGCTGGTGGTATTCAGGAATGACCTCCGCGATTTCTTGTTGAATCGCCCGGCGGAGGGGAGGCAGAAGTGTAGTTGGCGGCTGGTCAACATGCTGCGGTGGAGCGAAAGCCAGTAGAGAGACCTGGCGGGCAATTTCCTCACGCACGAACGACTTGATTTCGGCGAGCAAGGTGGAGTGGTCAGCAATGGCGGACAAGCCCGCGAGATCAGCATCGCGTGATGGCGGTCGACGGGTCATCAAGCGCTGCCGGCGCAGCTCCTCGTAGCTTTGGCACAGCGTAATGACCTCTGCCACTGTGCGAGGGTTTTTGGCCAGCAGCATCGTAAAGGCATCGTCGTCGATACCCTTCACAATATTCCTGATTCGGTCAGACTCCGACATGCTCGCGTCGGCTTTCTTGCACAGGTCCAAGGATGTCTTCAATGTAGCTCGTGAATGACTCACCTGCCTGCTGAGCTCGTTCACGTAACGGTGTTCGGCTTGGAGCTTCCGAACGGCAGGGCGGCCAAACACGTCGACGATGGCGGTCTTGAAATCGGACCACGTCGGGAAATCGGATGCATGGTTGTTGTACCACATGCCTGCCACACCCGCGAGGTAGAAAACCAAGTTGCTGAGCTTGCCTGCTTCGTCCCACTTATTCGGAACACTCACCCGTTCGTAAATCGCGAGCCAGTCCTCCACGTCGGTGCCATCCGCGCCGGTGAAGATAGGAGGGTCGCGGATGCGAGGGACACCGGGACAAGCGGTCGGGGCAGGAGGCGACGTTTGCTGAGCGGCGTCTTGCGGCATGGTAGATGGTACGGTACGGGATCGTAGCTCCAGGGGCATCGAATGGAGACCGAAGTTGTGGCGACGGTACAGCACTCTCCACCACTTTGTAAAGGTGTTTATTGAAGGCGCGATTGACGGTGACGATGCACAGCGACGACGGTCACGACGGAGCGCAACCTCGCAGACTCTCACGAGCACGAGCACGAGGGGCGTGCTCCCCGAGAAGAGGCGAAAAGGGCGACCCACTAGAAGGTGCTCGAGAGGACGGCCCATTACAGTGTTCCAATGCTTCTCTACAGCATAAATGAATCTCACCAAATTTGTTTTAATACATAATATTGCTAATGTGTAAGGGATATTACTAAATGCCGCCTCGGTGCATATATTCGCGAGGGTATGTCTTGCCGTAAATTGTAAAATATTAATAAATAATTAGCCCTTTAAAGGAGCAGCATCATGGCATCCGTTAAGGAGGAGTACAATAGTGGAACAGAAACAACATTGCAATGGTGCATAATAAGAGGATACAAACATGTCTGTAAGAAAATAAGTCCGTCCCACAACAAGAAAGATGCAAATAATATAGGAGAATGAACAAACACGAGTATATGCCATTCATATATAAATTGTTATGATATACAGAGATTCCTATTGTAATAAAATGAATTGACGTCTGTAGCACCAGTGCCAAATAAATATAGACGTGGAGCAGGAGGAGAAGGGATAAGCTTTTATTGAAACCAGCGGTTTGGTTGGCTGGGCCTAGGCCTCCCACGTGACAAACACGTACCGCTCACTGCGTCGAAGTATAGGCGAGAAATAAACGCTTTTCCTTGAGAACTATTAAACTACCGGTAATAATTTCACCGGCAACTGATAATTTTGCAGTATGATTCCTTGCACTGAGAGAGGGCAGTCCCAGAAAGTGCGCGTGATGGCGGATGCATGATCTTTGTAGGTTCGACCGTGTGCTGTAATACCGTTGTATACAGTCCTGCACAACATAAATTTCTTAAGAAAAACATTTTATTGTTTCATCTGCAAGCATGCCTATTTTCCATATTTCCTGACACCTGTGGTCTCAAGCTACAAACGTTACTTTTCACTACATTAGTCACCAGAACGCTTTTGCAGGCGTAGAAATATACTTGAGTAGTACATGGGCTGCAGTGATATTGATAGATTCGCTGACACCATGGTGGAGGTTCATGGTCAACAGTATGGCTTGGTTGTAGCAGGAGGCATTCTGTGAAGAGCGGATGACCAAAAAGTTACACCATAAACTGTGTAGAGATTTTAGAGCAGGCACTGAGGGAAGTTTGCATTGAAGTTTAATGTCACAGAATTAACGCCTAGCAGTGTATTGGACTATAAATCAGCAAGCGAAAGTTCAAAGTATTGCTCTCACGGGGACCTGCTAGTGTGCAACCATATCGCAATACGAGGTACGAGTCATCGGCAGCAGAAGTACATGCAGTAGTAAAATTTGTATATTTATAATAAACTGTCCTTATATTCGATAGTCCTATAAAGAGAAATGTATACTGGTGAATTTAATGTGTAGTGCCTTCTGAAAAGACAGGATGACAGTATAAAATTATACGTATGAACAGGAATATATTGCGGCAAATAGAGTCCTAATAGTTTTGTGGGACAGTACTACGCGTTTTGAGGTATGCACAAGAATACGAAATTAAAAAAAAGGGTTATCTCAAAGTGAATTAGAAACAAAGCAGCGTACAGCAGCTTAACACAAGCAAAACGGTTGCATACCCCACGGCAAGAATATATATGTGAACGATGGTAACGCTAGAATGAATTGCTAAATACGCGATGCGGAAAACTTGGTTGAAATGTTCACATATTTAATCTTTCAGCTAAATTCTGAATGAATTTAAAGGATGATAGAATCCGGGATCTTTAAGTGGGTGTTAGAAGTTAATCCAAAATTGTAACCGCTGAGGGCATGACAATTATTATAGCGCAAAAGCAAGACGAAGACACAAGGCGTAGAATAATTGTCATGAACCACCAACTAGCCCAAGCCGCTACCCGCTGAAGGCAGCATTAAACCGAATGCTCGAGCTCTTTACCCTGCTGCACACATCTCAATGTGCGCCACCCGGCGTCATGCCTCTTACTCCGACGTCGACACCACATGGACACTGGTGGGCGTGGCGATTTCAACGCCTTGCGACTCCTTGCTACAGATTACATATTTCAAGAGTAATAAAGGTAGCGAAATGGAAAACTTACGCCTTTCATAGCTCCGTTCAGCGTTTATCAGAATAATGCATGTCACTCCAGGGTGAATGAACATGATTTTGAAACGCATACGATCTCCACCTGGTTTCATTATTAAAAGAACATAGATAGGTAATACAATAAGTTTAAGGCCTGACCAACTGTCAATGGAAATTGCAATAAAAGAACTGTGTCCCTTCTCCATATAATCTCCCTACACATTAGCATATTTTTCACATTCTTCAACTAACACTCCATGCTAATCCAAAAATTAGTCTGAACATGTATCTTCAATATGTCTGTGGACTGAATTCTTGACTCATCTTCAGCAGCAATATTTTGCTTCGCATATATTTCTGCAGCCTTAGAAAGAGGTGGGGGTCACTAAGAGTCAGGTCTAAGCTATAGGTTAGGTGATAGATGTCCTCCAATCCACAGACCTTCGCAGCAGCCTTCACAACGTTTGCTGTGTGAACTGGAGCGTTTTTGTGAAGCATGCGCACGCAATGATAAAAATGCCTCGCCTTCTGCCCTTTTTTGTACCATGTCCTTGTAAAATCGCGAAACAATTTGAAAACGATACGCAGGTCTCCTAAGAGATGACGATATGTGGCTCAGAGGGCCGTTGTGAAATCGCTGTGGGCTTTAGATATCACACCCGACACTTTTGCCATGACCTGTATGGAATTCAGATATCACTCTGGAAAACAATTTTCAAGTTAAGCAGCTGCAGGTTGAAAACGCCTCAGGAGTCGCGCTAAGACTGTTTCAGTACCGGAGAGTTTTGACGTAGCAGTAACCATACGTGAAGCCTAACGCCAAATAATATGTTAAGAAAAAAAAGGTTGGGACTACTGCCCCAGAATATTATCTTAAGATCAGAACATGAAGACGTTTCTCTTACATAGCCTGTTATTACGGAGGGAGGCTGCAAGGTGGTGTTGCTTACATTGTCGAAATGTTACTGTGGACAGGGCGCGCTTCCTTTGTAAATGTTACGTCGATGGCCACGTGTTGCAGGCGTCAGCGCACTCACGCAGTGCGCCGTCTAATCGTGAATGCCCTGCTCTTCTCCCCTCCCAGTCCATACCTCCCCTTCCGCAGCGGGGATTCCCCTCTCCAACGCCGTGGCTGCAGGTGGTTGCTGCGACATAACGGAGCGCGCGTCCAATGTCGCCGTGGCGACGCCAGCTGGGCATCAGTGCCGGTTGGAGAGGTAACGTGCTTTCCGGAAACGACTTTTGCAAACGCTTTTCGGGTGCGAGGTTTCGCCAACCTAGCCAGGAAGCGCGTATGCGTTAAAAACCAGCGACCTTATGGGTCACCTTAATTCGTAGTTCTGAAGTGCTGTTTAGATGAACGGTGTACAATAGGTTTTGCCCAGTGCATGCACAACTCTTATATTGATAGATCAATTGCGAAAACTTCATTCAGGGACTCTAAAAGGTCCCAACATGGGACCTCCCAGTCCCATGTTGGGACTGGGAGGTCAAGCCCTACCACGCCCGTAGTAGGCAGCCAGGACTTGAGGAATAGGACCGTGTGGTTTTATCATTCCCCAAAATCGATCCCGGGAAATGCCAGCACCGAGCGACCCACACTCCTAGAGCATGTGTTCAAGCGTGCATATTTTTGCATGCTTTGCATATCAGTGCTGCTCCCGTGTTGACCGTCCCTTTTGTCTCTCGTTTTCTTTCGCGCTGTTTAACAACTAAACCTCCTAGCCCAGCTATCAAGTAGCCCGGCTTACCACTTGTTTGCATATAATATTCATCTTGTATCATATCGCGCTTTACTTGTGTGCTTTGCACGATAGGTTCAAGGGGCGTTGCCCTGACTGATCTGTACGCTATCGCATGTTCATCCGAGTGGCGTTACCCAATTATACTGTATAAATGTGAGCGCCTTATTAAATCCGGTAGAACTGTTTGTCATACGGTCACATTCGCCGTCATGATGATCCCTGGTCTGATGCATGGTGTCAGAAGAGTGTAGCCCGTTCGCCTGCCCGCTCGTCTGAAGGATGCCAGCATAGAATTAGTGAAGCCTTCGGAACTGCTGCAATGGGAAGGTGATATAAGCAAACACCGGTGCCTGTTAAAGCAACGTTTAGAACTATTTCTCACCGCTACGGAATCTACAAAGCAACTGACTTCTTCGACGAAGACTGTGTTGATGTTGAGCGCCACTGGAGAAGGTGCCATCAAGGTATACAACACTCACTTTTACTCAAGGCGAGTCCAGGGAGGACTACGACGTGTTTACATAAAAACATTCGACTGCTGCGCTTTGCAAGTCAATGAAGTACCGTTGCAATCTTTTTGAGAGTGAACACGGGAGCGCGTGGATTTCCGCGCTCCCAGCGCAGTTCAGAGGCGGCAGCGTGAGGCACTGCTCACGTGCATTGCGTGCAGCGTGCGAGAATTCTGCCGTCGCGCGCATTGCGTCTGGCAGCAAGCGCTTGTCGTCTGCCCCACGCGTACTGCAGTAAGGAAGGCGTGCGCTTCAATGTGGTAACAACGTCGAAATTGTAATTACGTTCCACGCAATTCACGGATAAACCCGACGCACATTTTTGTGCCAGCATGACCGTGCGCCAGTGCGCACTGCAAATGTTCTGAAACAGCGTACAGAAATTCGTAAGATCGCTCCGCCCTTCTGGCCTGCATAAATTTTTTTGTGAAAATATATGGGCATATACATAAAAGCAGCCATTCTACGACACCCGGTTTACGCAGCGACTATGAAGGAGCTCTAGGTAGCCCTTCGCGAAGAATGGGGGAGTGTTCCAGCACATGAAAGCTTTGTGCCAGAGCTGCATTCTTCACTATACCTCTAGAATGGCAGCAGTGTTTTTTGCAAAGGGGGACATGACAAAATACTCATATAACATGAAATAAAATTATTGCAGTGCCTTCATACTACTTCCTTAAACGTATCAATCTTTTGTGAAACGTGCGCCAAATAACAGTTCGTACGTTTGTGTTTGTTCGCCTGTTCTTTGTACGACTACGACAACACAGGAGGAAG
>NC_051184.2:68362223-68454258 GCF_013339695.2 Rhipicephalus sanguineus | reverse complement strand
TACGTGTCATGCTCATCGTGCGCTTGTGACCGTTTCGCTATTCTAGACATGTCAGATTTGTTTGCGTGAATTGCTGGTATGACGAATATAAAACCATGACATGCATGTCGTGTAGGGTACGATTACGTGTCATGCTCATCGTGCGCTTGTGACCCGTTTCGCTATCTAGACATGTCAGATTTGGTATTGCGTGAAGTGACTGTATGACGAATATAAAACCATGACATGCATGTCGTGTAGGGGACGATTTACGTGTCATGCTCATCGTGCGCTTGTGACCGTTTCGCTATCTAGACATGTCAGATTGGTATTGCGTGAAGTGACTGTATGACGAATATAAACCATGACATGCATGTCGTGTAGGGGACGATTTACGTGTCATGCTCATCGTGCGCTTGTGACCGTTTCGCTATCTAGACATGTCAGATTTGGTATTGCGTGAAGTGACTGTATGACGAATATAAAACCATGACATGCATGTCGTGTAGGGGACGATTACGTGTCATGCTCATCGTGCGCTTGTGACCGTTTCGCTATCTAGACATGTCAGATTTGGTATTGCGTGAAGTGACTGTATGACGAATATAAAACCATGACATGCATGTCGTGTAGGGGACGATTTACGTGTCATGCTCATCGTGCGCTTGTGACCGTTTCGCTATCTAGACATGTCAGATTTGGTATTGCGTGAAGTGACTGTATGACGAATATAAAACCATGACATGCATGTCGTGTAGGGGACGATTTACGTGTCATGCTCATCGTGCGCTTGTGACCGTTTCGCTATCTAGACATGTCAGATTTGGTATTGCGTGAAGTGACTGTATGACGAATATAAAACCATGACATGCATGTCGTGTAGGGGACGATTTACGTGTCATGCTCATCGTGCGCTTGTGACCGTTCGCTATCTAGACATGTCAGATTTGGTATTGCGTGAAGTGACTGTATGACGAATATAAAACCATGACATGCATGTCGTGTAGGGGACGATTTACGTGTCATGCTCATCGTGCGCTTGTGACCGTTTCGCTATCTAGACATGTCAGATTTGGTATTGCGTGAAGTGACTGTATGACGAATATAAAACCATGACATGCATGTCGTGTAGGGGACGATTTACGTGTCATGCTCATCGTGCGCTTGTGACCGTTTCGCTATCTAGACATGTCAGATTTGGTATTGCGTGAAGTGACTGTATGACGAATATAAAACCATGACATGCATGTCGTGTAGGGGACGATTTACGTGTCATGCTCATCGTGCGCTTGTGACCGTTTCGCTATCTAGACATGTCAGATTTGGTATTGCGTGAAGTGACTGTATGACGAATATAAAACCATGACATGCATGTCGTGTAGGGGACGATTTACGTGTCATGCTCATCGTGCGCTTGTGACCGTTTCGCTATCTAGACATGTCAGATTTGGTATTGCGTGAAGTGACTGTATGACGAATATAAAACCATGACATGCATGTCGTGTAGGGGACGATTTACGTGTCATGCTCATCGTGCGCTTGTGACCGTTTCGCTATCTAGACATGTCAGATTTGGTATTGCGTGAAGTGACTGTATGACGAATATAAAACCATGACATGCATGTCGTGTAGGGGACGATTTACGTGTCATGCTCATCGTGCGCTTGTGACCGTTTCGCTATCTAGACATGTCAGATTTGGTATTGCGTGAAGTGACTGTATGACGAATATAAAACCATGACATGCATGTCGTGTAGGGGACGATTTACGTGTCATGCTCATCGTGCGCTTGTGACCGTTTCGCTATCTAGACATGTCAGATTTGGTATTGCGTGAAGTGACTGTATGACGAATATAAAACCATGACATGCATGTCGTGTAGGGGACGATTTACGTGTCATGCTCATCGTGCGCTTGTGACCGTTTCGCTATCTAGACATGTCAGATTTGGTATTGCGTGAAGTGACTGTATGACGAATATAAAACCATGACATGCATGTCGTGTAGGGGACGATTTACGTGTCATGCTCATCGTGCGCTTGTGACCGTTTCGCTATCTAGACATGTCAGATTTGGTATTGCGTGAAGTGACTGTATGACGAATATAAAACCATGACATGCATGTCGTGTAGGGGACGATTTACGTGTCATGCTCATCGTGCGCTTGTGACCGTTTCGCTATCTAGACATGTCAGATTTGGTATTGCGTGAAGTGACTGTATGACGAATATAAAACCATGACATGCATGTCGTGTAGGGGACGATTTACGTGTCATGCTCATCGTGCGCTTGTGACCGTTTCGCTATCTAGACATGTCAGATTTGGTATTGCGTGAAGTGACTGTATGACGAATATAAAACCATGACATGCATGTCGTGTAGGGGACGATTTACGTGTCATGCTCATCGTGCGCTTGTGACCGTTTCGCTATCTAGACATGTCAGATTTGGTATTGCGTGAAGTGACTGTATGACGAATATAAAACCATGACATGCATGTCGTGTAGGGGACGATTTACGTGTCATGCTCATCGTGCGCTTGTGACCGTTTCGCTATCTAGACATGTCAGATTTGGTATTGCGTGAAGTGACTGTATGACGAATATAAAACCATGACATGCATGTCGTGTAGGGGACGATTTACGTGTCATGCTCATCGTGCGCTTGTGACCGTTTCGCTATCTAGACATGTCAGATTTGGTATTGCGTGAAGTGACTGTATGACGAATATAAAACCATGACATGCATGTCGTGTAGGGGACGATTTACGTGTCATGCTCATCGTGCGCTTGTGACCGTTTCGCTATCTAGACATGTCAGATTTGGTATTGCGTGAAGTGACTGTATGACGAATATAAAACCATGACATGCATGTCGTGTAGGGGACGATTTACGTGTCATGCTCATCGTGCGCTTGTGACCGTTTCGCTATCTAGACATGTCAGATTTGGTATTGCGTGAAGTGACTGTATGACGAATATAAAACCATGACATGCATGTCGTGTAGGGGACGATTTACGTGTCATGCTCATCGTGCGCTTGTGACCGTTTCGCTATCTAGACATGTCAGATTTGGTATTGCGTGAAGTGACTGTATGACGAATATAAAACCATGACATGCATGTCGTGTAGGGGACGATTTACGTGTCATGCTCATCGTGCGCTTGTGACCGTTTCGCTATCTAGACATGTCAGATTTGGTATTGCGTGAAGTGACTGTATGACGAATATAAAACCATGACATGCATGTCGTGTAGGGGACGATTTACGTGTCATGCTCATCGTGCGCTTGTGACCGTTTCGCTATCTAGACATGTCAGATTTGGTATTGCGTGAAGTGACTGTATGACGAATATAAAACCATGACATGCATGTCGTGTAGGGGACGATTTACGTGTCATGCTCATCGTGCGCTTGTGACCGTTTCGCTATCTAGACATGTCAGATTTGGTATTGCGTGAAGTGACTGTATGACGAATATAAAACCATGACATGCATGTCGTGTAGGGGACGATTTACGTGTCATGCTCATCGTGCGCTTGTGACCGTTTCGCTATCTAGACATGTCAGATTTGGTATTGCGTGAAGTGACTGTATGACGAATATAAAACCATGACATGCATGTCGTGTAGGGGACGATTTACGTGTCATGCTCATCGTGCGCTTGTGACCGTTTCGCTATCTAGACATGTCAGATTTGGTATTGCGTGAAGTGACTGTATGACGAATATAAAACCATGACATGCATGTCGTGTAGGGGACGATTTACGTGTCATGCTCATCGTGCGCTTGTGACCGTTTCGCTATCTAGACATGTCAGATTTGGTATTGCGTGAAGTGACTGTATGACGAATATAAAACCATGACATGCATGTCGTGTAGGGGACGATTTACGTGTCATGCTCATCGTGCGCTTGTGACCGTTTCGCTATCTAGACATGTCAGATTTGGTATTGCGTGAAGTGACTGTATGACGAATATAAAACCATGACATGCATGTCGTGTAGGGGACGATTTACGTGTCATGCTCATCGTGCGCTTGTGACCGTTTCGCTATCTAGACATGTCAGATTTGGTATTGCGTGAAGTGACTGTATGACGAATATAAAACCATGACATGCATGTCGTGTAGGGGACGATTTACGTGTCATGCTCATCGTGCGCTTGTGACCGTTTCGCTATCTAGACATGTCAGATTTGGTATTGCGTGAAGTGACTGTATGACGAATATAAAACCATGACATGCATGTCGTGTAGGGGACGATTTACGTGTCATGCTCATCGTGCGCTTGTGACCGTTTCGCTATCTAGACATGTCAGATTTGGTATTGCGTGAAGTGACTGTATGACGAATATAAAACCATGACATGCATGTCGTGTAGGGGACGATTTACGTGTCATGCTCATCGTGCGCTTGTGACCGTTTCGCTATCTAGACATGTCAGATTTGGTATTGCGTGAAGTGACTGTATGACGAATATAAAACCATGACATGCATGTCGTGTAGGGGACGATTTACGTGTCATGCTCATCGTGCGCTTGTGACCGTTTCGCTATCTAGACATGTCAGATTTGGTATTGCGTGAAGTGACTGTATGACGAATATAAAACCATGACATGCATGTCGTGTAGGGGACGATTTACGTGTCATGCTCATCGTGCGCTTGTGACCGTTTCGCTATCTAGACATGTCAGATTTGGTATTGCGTGAAGTGACTGTATGACGAATATAAAACCATGACATGCATGTCGTGTAGGGGACGATTTACGTGTCATGCTCATCGTGCGCTTGTGACCGTTTCGCTATCTAGACATGTCAGATTTGGTATTGCGTGAAGTGACTGTATGACGAATATAAAACCATGACATGCATGTCGTGTAGGGGACGATTTACGTGTCATGCTCATCGTGCGCTTGTGACCGTTTCGCTATCTAGACATGTCAGATTTGGTATTGCGTGAAGTGACTGTATGACGAATATAAAACCATGACATGCATGTCGTGTAGGGGACGATTTACGTGTCATGCTCATCGTGCGCTTGTGACCGTTTCGCTATCTAGACATGTCAGATTTGGTATTGCGTGAAGTGACTGTATGACGAATATAAAACCATGACATGCATGTCGTGTAGGGGACGATTTACGTGTCATGCTCATCGTGCGCTTGTGACCGTTTCGCTATCTAGACATGTCAGATTTGGTATTGCGTGAAGTGACTGTATGACGAATATAAAACCATGACATGCATGTCGTGTAGGGGACGATTTACGTGTCATGCTCATCGTGCGCTTGTGACCGTTTCGCTATCTAGACATGTCAGATTTGGTATTGCGTGAAGTGACTGTATGACGAATATAAAACCATGACATGCATGTCGTGTAGGGGACGATTTACGTGTCATGCTCATCGTGCGCTTGTGACCGTTTCGCTATCTAGACATGTCAGATTTGGTATTGCGTGAAGTGACTGTATGACGAATATAAAACCATGACATGCATGTCGTGTAGGGGACGATTTACGTGTCATGCTCATCGTGCGCTTGTGACCGTTTCGCTATCTAGACATGTCAGATTTGGTATTGCGTGAAGTGACTGTATGACGAATATAAAACCATGACATGCATGTCGTGTAGGGGACGATTTACGTGTCATGCTCATCGTGCGCTTGTGACCGTTTCGCTATCTAGACATGTCAGATTTGGTATTGCGTGAAGTGACTGTATGACGAATATAAAACCATGACATGCATGTCGTGTAGGGGACGATTTACGTGTCATGCTCATCGTGCGCTTGTGACCGTTTCGCTATCTAGACATGTCAGATTTGGTATTGCGTGAAGTGACTGTATGACGAATATAAAACCATGACATGCATGTCGTGTAGGGGACGATTTACGTGTCATGCTCATCGTGCGCTTGTGACCGTTTCGCTATCTAGACATGTCAGATTTGGTATTGCGTGAAGTGACTGTATGACGAATATAAAACCATGACATGCATGTCGTGTAGGGGACGATTTACGTGTCATGCTCATCGTGCGCTTGTGACCGTTTCGCTATCTAGACATGTCAGATTTGGTATTGCGTGAAGTGACTGTATGACGAATATAAAACCATGACATGCATGTCGTGTAGGGGACGATTTACGTGTCATGCTCATCGTGCGCTTGTGACCGTTTCGCTATCTAGACATGTCAGATTTGGTATTGCGTGAAGTGACTGTATGACGAATATAAAACCATGACATGCATGTCGTGTAGGGGACGATTTACGTGTCATGCTCATCGTGCGCTTGTGACCGTTTCGCTATCTAGACATGTCAGATTTGGTATTGCGTGAAGTGACTGTATGACGAATATAAAACCATGACATGCATGTCGTGTAGGGGACGATTTACGTGTCATGCTCATCGTGCGCTTGTGACCGTTTCGCTATCTAGACATGTCAGATTTGGTATTGCGTGAAGTGACTGTATGACGAATATAAAACCATGACATGCATGTCGTGTAGGGGACGATTTACGTGTCATGCTCATCGTGCGCTTGTGACCGTTTCGCTATCTAGACATGTCAGATTTGGTATTGCGTGAAGTGACTGTATGACGAATATAAAACCATGACATGCATGTCGTGTAGGGGACGATTTACGTGTCATGCTCATCGTGCGCTTGTGACCGTTTCGCTATCTAGACATGTCAGATTTGGTATTGCGTGAAGTGACTGTATGACGAATATAAAACCATGACATGCATGTCGTGTAGGGGACGATTTACGTGTCATGCTCATCGTGCGCTTGTGACCGTTTCGCTATCTAGACATGTCAGATTTGGTATTGCGTGAAGTGACTGTATGACGAATATAAAACCATGACATGCATGTCGTGTAGGGGACGATTTACGTGTCATGCTCATCGTGCGCTTGTGACCGTTTCGCTATCTAGACATGTCAGATTTGGTATTGCGTGAAGTGACTGTATGACGAATATAAAACCATGACATGCATGTCGTGTAGGGGACGATTTACGTGTCATGCTCATCGTGCGCTTGTGACCGTTTCGCTATCTAGACATGTCAGATTTGGTATTGCGTGAAGTGACTGTATGACGAATATAAAACCATGACATGCATGTCGTGTAGGGGACGATTTACGTGTCATGCTCATCGTGCGCTTGTGACCGTTTCGCTATCTAGACATGTCAGATTTGGTATTGCGTGAAGTGACTGTATGACGAATATAAAACCATGACATGCATGTCGTGTAGGGGACGATTTACGTGTCATGCTCATCGTGCGCTTGTGACCGTTTCGCTATCTAGACATGTCAGATTTGGTATTGCGTGAAGTGACTGTATGACGAATATAAAACCATGACATGCATGTCGTGTAGGGGACGATTTACGTGTCATGCTCATCGTGCGCTTGTGACCGTTTCGCTATCTAGACATGTCAGATTTGGTATTGCGTGAAGTGACTGTATGACGAATATAAAACCATGACATGCATGTCGTGTAGGGGACGATTTACGTGTCATGCTCATCGTGCGCTTGTGACCGTTTCGCTATCTAGACATGTCAGATTTGGTATTGCGTGAAGTGACTGTATGACGAATATAAAACCATGACATGCATGTCGTGTAGGGGACGATTTACGTGTCATGCTCATCGTGCGCTTGTGACCGTTTCGCTATCTAGACATGTCAGATTTGGTATTGCGTGAAGTGACTGTATGACGAATATAAAACCATGACATGCATGTCGTGTAGGGGACGATTTACGTGTCATGCTCATCGTGCGCTTGTGACCGTTTCGCTATCTAGACATGTCAGATTTGGTATTGCGTGAAGTGACTGTATGACGAATATAAAACCATGACATGCATGTCGTGTAGGGGACGATTTACGTGTCATGCTCATCGTGCGCTTGTGACCGTTTCGCTATCTAGACATGTCAGATTTGGTATTGCGTGAAGTGACTGTATGACGAATATAAAACCATGACATGCATGTCGTGTAGGGGACGATTTACGTGTCATGCTCATCGTGCGCTTGTGACCGTTTCGCTATCTAGACATGTCAGATTTGGTATTGCGTGAAGTGACTGTATGACGAATATAAAACCATGACATGCATGTCGTGTAGGGGACGATTTACGTGTCATGCTCATCGTGCGCTTGCTGACCGTTTCGCTATCTAGACATGTCAGATTTGGTATTGCGTGAAGTGACTGTATGACGAATATAAAACCATGACATGCATGTCGTGTAGGGGACGATTTACGTGTCATGCTCATCGTGCGCTTGTGACCGTTTCGCTATCTAGACATGTCAGATTTGGTATTGCGTGAAGTGACTGTATGACGAATATAAAACCATGACATGCATGTCGTGTAGGGGACGATTTACGTGTCATGCTCATCGTGCGCTTGTGACCGTTTCGCTATCTAGACATGTCAGATTTGGTATTGCGTGAAGTGACTGTATGACGAATATAAAACCATGACATGCATGTCGTGTAGGGGACGATTTACGTGTCATGCTCATCGTGCGCTTGCGGCCGTTTCGCTATCTAGACATGTCAGATTTGGTATTGCGTGAAGTGACTGTATGACGAATATAAAACCATGACATGCATGTCGTGTAGGGGACGATTTACGTGTCATGCTCATCGTGCGCTTGTGACCGTTTCGCTATCTAGACATGTCAGATTTGGTATTGCGTGAAGTGACTGTATGACGAATATAAAACCATGACATGCATGTCGTGTAGGGGACGATTTACGTGTCATGCTCATCGTGCGCTTGTGACCGTTTCGCTATCTAGACATGTCAGATTTGGTATTGCGTGAAGTGACTGTATGACGAATATAAAACCATGACATGCATGTCGTGTAGGGGACGATTTACGTGTCATGCTCATCGTGCGCTTGTGACCGTTTCGCTATCTAGACATGTCAGATTTGGTATTGCGTGAAGTGACTGTATGACGAATATAAAACCATGACATGCATGTCGTGTAGGGGACGATTTACGTGTCATGCTCATCGTGCGCTTGTGACCGTTTCGCTATCTAGACATGTCAGATTTGGTATTGCGTGAAGTGACTGTATGACGAATATAAAACCATGACATGCATGTCGTGTAGGGGACGATTTACGTGTCATGCTCATCGTGCGCTTGTGACCGTTTCGCTATCTAGACATGTCAGATTTGGTATTGCGTGAAGTGACTGTATGACGAATATAAAACCATGACATGCATGTCGTGTAGGGGACGATTTACGTGTCATGCTCATCGTGCGCTTGTGACCGTTTCGCTATCTAGACATGTCAGATTTGGTATTGCGTGAAGTGACTGTATGACGAATATAAAACCATGACATGCATGTCGTGTAGGGGACGATTTACGTGTCATGCTCATCGTGCGCTTGTGACCGTTTCGCTATCTAGACATGTCAGATTTGGTATTGCGTGAAGTGACTGTATGACGAATATAAAACCATGACATGCATGTCGTGTAGGGGACGATTTACGTGTCATGCTCATCGTGCGCTTGTGACCGTTTCGCTATCTAGACATGTCAGATTTGGTATTGCGTGAAGTGACTGTATGACGAATATAAAACCATGACATGCATGTCGTGTAGGGGACGATTTACGTGTCATGCTCATCGTGCGCTTGTGACCGTTTCGCTATCTAGACATGTCAGATTTGGTATTGCGTGAAGTGACTGTATGACGAATATAAAACCATGACATGCATGTCGTGTAGGGGACGATTTACGTGTCATGCTCATCGTGCGCTTGTGACCGTTTCGCTATCTAGACATGTCAGATTTGGTATTGCGTGAAGTGACTGTATGACGAATATAAAACCATGACATGCATGTCGTGTAGGGGACGATTTACGTGTCATGCTCATCGTGCGCTTGTGACCGTTTCGCTATCTAGACATGTCAGATTTGGTATTGCGTGAAGTGACTGTATGACGAATATAAAACCATGACATGCATGTCGTGTAGGGGACGATTTACGTGTCATGCTCATCGTGCGCTTGTGACCGTTTCGCTATCTAGACATGTCAGATTTGGTATTGCGTGAAGTGACTGTATGACGAATATAAAACCATGACATGCATGTCGTGTAGGGGACGATTTACGTGTCATGCTCATCGTGCGCTTGTGACCGTTTCGCTATCTAGACATGTCAGATTTGGTATTGCGTGAAGTGACTGTATGACGAATATAAAACCATGACATGCATGTCGTGTAGGGGACGATTTACGTGTCATGCTCATCGTGCGCTTGTGACCGTTTCGCTATCTAGACATGTCAGATTTGGTATTGCGTGAAGTGACTGTATGACGAATATAAAACCATGACATGCATGTCGTGTAGGGGACGATTTACGTGTCATGCTCATCGTGCGCTTGCGGACCGTTTCGCTATCTAGACATGTCAGATTTGGTATTGCGTGAAGTGACTGTATGACGAATATAAAACCATGACATGCATGTCGTGTAGGGGACGATTTACGTGTCATGCTCATCGTGCGCTTGCGGACCGTTTCGCTATCTAGACATGTCAGATTTGGTATTGCGTGAAGTGACTGTATGACGAATATAAAACCATGACATGCATGTCGTGTAGGGGACGATTTACGTGTCATGCTCATCGTGCGCTTGCGGCCGTTTCGCTATCTAGACATGTCAGATTTGGTATTGCGTGAAGTGACTGTATGACGAATATAAAACCATGACATGCATGTCGTGTAGGGGACGATTTACGTGTCATGCTCATCGTGCGCTTGTGACCGTTTCGCTATCTAGACATGTCAGATTTGGTATTGCGTGAAGTGACTGTATGACGAATATAAAACCATGACATGCATGTCGTGTAGGGGACGATTTACGTGTCATGCTCATCGTGCGCTTGTGACCGTTTCGCTATCTAGACATGTCAGATTTGGTATTGCGTGAAGTGACTGTATGACGAATATAAAACCATGACATGCATGTCGTGTAGGGGACGATTTACGTGTCATGCTCATCGTGCGCTTGCGGCCGTTTCGCTATCTAGACATGTCAGATTTGGTATTGCGTGAAGTGACTGTATGACGAATATAAAACCATGACATGCATGTCGTGTAGGGGACGATTTACGTGTCATGCTCATCGTGCGCTTGCGGCCGTTTCGCTATCTAGACATGTCAGATTTGGTATTGCGTGAAGTGACTGTATGACGAATATAAAACCATGACATGCATGTCGTGTAGGGGACGATTTACGTGTCATGCTCATCGTGCGCTTGCTGACCGTTTCGCTATCTAGACATGTCAGATTTGGTATTGCGTGAAGTGACTGTATGACGAATATAAAACCATGACATGCATGTCGTGTAGGGGACGATTTACGTGTCATGCTCATCGTGCGCTTGCGGCCGTTTCGCTATCTAGACATGTCAGATTTGGTATTGCGTGAAGTGACTGTATGACGAATATAAAACCATGACATGCATGTCGTGTAGGGGACGATTTACGTGTCATGCTCATCGTGCGCTTGTGACCGTTTCGCTATCTAGACATGTCAGATTTGGTATTGCGTGAAGTGACTGTATGACGAATATAAAACCATGACATGCATGTCGTGTAGGGGACGATTTACGTGTCATGCTCATCGTGCGCTTGTGACCGTTTCGCTATCTAGACATGTCAGATTTGGTATTGCGTGAAGTGACTGTATGACGAATATAAAACCATGACATGCATGTCGTGTAGGGGACGATTTACGTGTCATGCTCATCGTGCGCTTGTGACCGTTTCGCTATCTAGACATGTCAGATTTGGTATTGCGTGAAGTGACTGTATGACGAATATAAAACCATGACATGCATGTCGTGTAGGGGACGATTTACGTGTCATGCTCATCGTGCGCTTGTGACCGTTTCGCTATCTAGACATGTCAGATTTGGTATTGCGTGAAGTGACTGTATGACGAATATAAAACCATGACATGCATGTCGTGTAGGGGACGATTTACGTGTCATGCTCATCGTGCGCTTGTGACCGTTTCGCTATCTAGACATGTCAGATTTGGTATTGCGTGAAGTGACTGTATGACGAATATAAAACCATGACATGCATGTCGTGTAGGGGACGATTTACGTGTCATGCTCATCGTGCGCTTGTGACCGTTTCGCTATCTAGACATGTCAGATTTGGTATTGCGTGAAGTGACTGTATGACGAATATAAAACCATGACATGCATGTCGTGTAGGGGACGATTTACGTGTCATGCTCATCGTGCGCTTGTGACCGTTTCGCTATCTAGACATGTCAGATTTGGTATTGCGTGAAGTGACTGTATGACGAATATAAAACCATGACATGCATGTCGTGTAGGGGACGATTTACGTGTCATGCTCATCGTGCGCTTGTGACCGTTTCGCTATCTAGACATGTCAGATTTGGTATTGCGTGAAGTGACTGTATGACGAATATAAAACCATGACATGCATGTCGTGTAGGGGACGATTTACGTGTCATGCTCATCGTGCGCTTGCGGCCGTTTCGCTATCTAGACATGTCAGATTTGGTATTGCGTGAAGTGACTGTATGACGAATATAAAACCATGACATGCATGTCGTGTAGGGGACGATTTACGTGTCATGCTCATCGTGCGCTTGTGACCGTTTCGCTATCTAGACATGTCAGATTTGGTATTGCGTGAAGTGACTGTATGACGAATATAAAACCATGACATGCATGTCGTGTAGGGGACGATTTACGTGTCATGCTCATCGTGCGCTTGTGACCGTTTCGCTATCTAGACATGTCAGATTTGGTATTGCGTGAAGTGACTGTATGACGAATATAAAACCATGACATGCATGTCGTGTAGGGGACGATTTACGTGTCATGCTCATCGTGCGCTTGTGACCGTTTCGCTATCTAGACATGTCAGATTTGGTATTGCGTGAAGTGACTGTATGACGAATATAAAACCATGACATGCATGTCGTGTAGGGGACGATTTACGTGTCATGCTCATCGTGCGCTTGCGGCCGTTTCGCTATCTAGACATGTCAGATTTGGTATTGCGTGAAGTGACTGTATGACGAATATAAAACCATGACATGCATGTCGTGTAGGGGACGATTTACGTGTCATGCTCATCGTGCGCTTGTGACCGTTTCGCTATCTAGACATGTCAGATTTGGTATTGCGTGAAGTGACTGTATGACGAATATAAAACCATGACATGCATGTCGTGTAGGGGACGATTTACGTGTCATGCTCATCGTGCGCTTGCGGCCGTTTCGCTATCTAGACATGTCAGATTTGGTATTGCGTGAAGTGACTGTATGACGAATATAAAACCATGACATGCATGTCGTGTAGGGGACGATTTACGTGTCATGCTCATCGTGCGCTTGTGACCGTTTCGCTATCTAGACATGTCAGATTTGGTATTGCGTGAAGTGACTGTATGACGAATATAAAACCATGACATGCATGTCGTGTAGGGGACGATTTACGTGTCATGCTCATCGTGCGCTTGTGACCGTTTCGCTATCTAGACATGTCAGATTTGGTATTGCGTGAAGTGACTGTATGACGAATATAAAACCATGACATGCATGTCGTGTAGGGGACGATTTAGTGTCATGCTCATCGTGCGCTTGCGGCCGTTTCGCTATCTAGACATGTCAGATTTGGTATTGCGTGAAGTGACTGTATGACGAATATAAAACCATGACATGCATGTCGTGTAGGGGACGATTTACGTGTCATGCTCATCATGCGCTTGTGACCGTTTCGCTATCTAGACATGTCAGATTTGGTATTGCGTGAAGTGACTGTATGACGAATATAAAACCATGACATGCATGTCGTGTAGGGGACGATTTACATGTCATGCTCATCGTGCGCTTGCGGCCGTTTCGCTATCTAGACATGTCAGATTTGGTATTGCGTGAAGTGACTGTATGACGAATATAAAACCATGACATGCATGTCGTGTAGGGGACGATTTACGTGTCATGCTCATCGTGCGCTTGTGACCGTTTCGCTATCTAGACATGTCAGATTTGGTATTGCGTGAAGTGACTGTATGACGAATATAAAACCATGACATGCATGTCGTGTAGGGGACGATTTACATGTCATGCTCATCGTGCGCTTGCGGCCGTTTCGCTATCTAGACATGTCAGATTTGGTATTGCGTGAAGTGACTGTATGACGAATATAAAACCATGACATGCATGTCGTGTAGGGGACGATTTACATGTCATGCTCATCGTGCGCTTGTGACCGTTTCGCTATCTAGACATGTCAGATTTGGTATTGCGTGAAGTGACTGTATGACGAATATAAAACCATGACATGCATGTCGTGTAGGGGACGATTTACATGTCATGCTCATCGTGCGCTTGTGACCGTTTCGCTAGCTTGATATACACCAGAATTGGTATTACATGACGTGGCTGTACGACGGATATAAATGACGGCTGGTAACATGACTATAACATGACAATACACATCATGACAAAACTTGCCACAACTTTTAAGGAAAGCAGTAACACGAAGGCACACGTCGAATAGTACTTGTCCGGAAAAAACTGCCTTACTAAATTTCTAGGCCGCGTGACTAAAACGCTCATTTTCCTTCTCTACAGATCTTTTCATCACAGAGAAGAAACCTCCATTTTCGGCTGTGGCATGGAAGTACACAGGCTGACGTCACAGCCTCGGCAGCGCATTTTTGATGGGTCGCGCCTATTTAGCAGAGCCCAGAGAGCATTATGGCGGCGCCTAGGAAGCCGTCTGTGAAAAGGTCTAATGCTAACGATTTATCTTGCCCCTCGTAACGTGGCAGAGGTCCTGCTTCGCATATGACGCATAATTACCTCTCCAGCAATTCTTTGTAAACCTCCTTTTGTAGAAGCATACTTTCGCTAGAGGGCTTCTAATACACTTTACCTTTGCTTGCCTCTTCTGTCCTCCATGAAGCGTATGGCTACAGTAGGCCTTTATAGAACACTGTAGTATGGCTCTAACGCGCATCGTCGCTTCTCAACAGCTACGCGCGCAGGTTGTACATCGGCTGGTTTTAGCAGTGTGCATTTAGGATGGCAAAATAAAGGAAATGTAAATTCATCGACGTGCATACCAATGCTGTTCTCTGTCTATGTTACACACAGCCTAGCACACAACAAACACCGAGAAAATATGAAAAGCCATTGGTACGAGTTGGGTTGTTCTCTGTAGATTATCAAAGGCGTTGAAGAGCTTGAACCTTCGGCTGCCCATGTATGAAGTAGCTGGTTTTATGAGGTCTTTGTATAGTTGCTTGGTAGCGTACAGTGTATTACCTCTGTCTCTATAAGATTCCGTCTAGCGTTTGTGTAAGTTACACTGACGCAATTTATAGCGAGTTTTAGTATAGCGGGAAACGCTTACGTTAGCGTTAGCGTGCGTCTCAACGCTAACGCTAAAACAGAACGCGCTGCGTGCCAACTGGTGGTCTTTTAGTACATCGGAAGGCATTCCCCCTAACGCTAACGCAAGCACATACGGCGCCATCTAGACATAAAAACACTAAATGCACTGTAGAATCCACAAAAGCGCCACCAAGTCGAGCTGATCCAAAGTCACCACTGTTGCGTCTCCGTGTCGCGTTTGCAGAAGTGTTGAGTTCTGACACACTGGTTTCTGTCGACATGCCGCGTTCGAGAATTCTTCAAGACCCCTATTACTTGGCCTTTTTAAGCTGGGACGCACCACGCGTCACATTCATGCACTGCCGCGAAAGGCATGAAGGGAAACGACGCCTGACATGTATCTGCTTGACTTGTGGCCGTATCTTAGAAAGACGCGACTAAAGACAGCGTCGCCATCTCTGCGCTGCTACAGAAAACATGAGCGAACCTTGCAAACAACTCTTGCTAAGCCTTCTGCAGCGCAAATCCACTTTGTATCTCAAAAACGGAGCTATTTTATCGGCGGTACACGGTTGGCGAAGCCTCATTACTCAAATCTAAATCAAACACGAACATTATTAGGGAATGAATAAGTTTAATAATGCAGGACGACGGCTACAAAGATTCGAAGTGGACGGCTCTCGCTTCAACAGGCACCGCCATCTTGCCTTACGTACGGGATCTCTTGCGTGCGTTAGCGTTGAACGCTATATTCCAGAAATAGCGTTCGTACGTAAGAGCTCGGGCTACGTTTACGTTCTGCTCATGCGCAGTTAGGAGCACGCAACGCTAACGCTAACGCTAAATCCTTGCGTTTGCTGTTTTCCGCTATACTAAAACTCCCTTATAAGTATTTAGTTTATAAACGTCTCATGCGCTTGCGTGTACAGGTTCAATAAACTTTCCTTTGTGACTATAGTCTATGCCGGATCCGTACATGTAGAGAACGTTGCCCCTTGCGCCAGTCTAACAGCGTTCGCTCTGCCACGTCCCGGCGTGTTGCATGTCAGGGGCATTCATCAGTTCGAGCCGTGTCACCCGTCGCCTCTTGGACGCCTTCGGAGGCACTCGTCTTCGACGTTGTTGTCCCTAAGGGGTCTAGTCCCGAGACCGTCGTTGATGCGATGGCCTGAATAGTTAGCCTTTCAGAGGTGTACGGCCTACAGCATCAGAGCGCTCAAAACTTCCAAGTCACGGTTAAGAGCATGGCTTCCATATCTCTCATCGTCAATTCCGGCTGCTTGGTGATCGGCGGCGAGCGTGTTCAAGTCGTCCCCGTTGACCTTCAAGTGACCAAAGTCGCTTGTCTGTTCCTGCCATCGTTTGTCTCAAACGAAGCTCCCGTCCAGACCTTGTCTCCACACGGCAAGGTGCTCACTGTCACCAGTTATTTGATCAGTGCGCGGCGAGGAGTACTCACGGCAACGTGCTTCATTTGCATAGAGATGAACGCCGCTAATCCTGTGCCAAACTACCTGCGCATCTCCGGTCATATCGTGCCACGTTCGACTACCACGACCTCCAGCGTGTATGTCGAAGGTGCGGTTGTAGTGATCATCTACGAGCCCCGTGCACAGCACCGTACTGTGGTCGCTGCGTGGCCACGCAAGCCACGGATGTGGTCGCCTGTGCCGACGCAGTGGGGACGGCCACCCCGCCGTCGTTTGCCCCGTCCGCCGCCCTTATTCAGACGCTAGCACTGGGAATTCCCCCCACTGAAACCGGCGTCAGTGACAACGACAGCCTCGAAGGTCATGGAAGAGGCGACGGATACTTTGTTGGCCTCAACTCTTCACGTTCCACCGAGTGAATCACAAATGAAGGCTTGGTTGTTGATGCGACGCCATGCGCGTCGACCTCCCAACCGACACAGAAAATGTGCTCTTCGGCGGACGCAGAGCGCGCTCCGGCTAACGGTGTCGGCGTTCCTCCTGCACTTTCTGATGCTCCGTATTTAAAATGGGCCTAGTTCTCAGGCTGCTGCTTTTCCTGTATTCCCTGTGACACCTGCTTTACGGCACGACAGTGCGTCTTTATCAGGTGCTCAGTAGGATATCGCAGCCTCAGCAGTCATTGCTACTCGAACTAATACACTGCACCGGCCGTGATTCTCGGCCCGGGCCCGGCACTCGTTAAACTTCACCGGCCCGAACCCGGTCCGGTGATTCAAAGCGAGACCCACGCCCGGCCAGGCCCGAACACGAGAAAAAATTTCACCTACCCGGCCCGGTACGGCCCGGTCAGACCGCCGATCGGGCCCGACAGGGGTCCGAGCCAATAATCTAGGTGGTATTCACCGAACATGCTATCGACAGCAAGGCGTTTTAAATATCTAAGTTTTGTTGCCGCATGCTACGCTAACAAGAATGGATTTAGAGGGCGCCACAAGGCAGATGAAGGGACGAATGATCCCACGAACACAAAAGGCATCCATCCGAACACAAGCGCTTAATCCATGCATCCGTACCAACTCGCCCAATTGTCAGTGCTAACAAGTATGCTTTAATCTACGGCAATTCCGTGTACGTAACAGTTGACCGGACACACTGGGTGCGATGAACGGTTATTCGGCAGTGGTATACTGCACCTGTTTTTTCTGCAAATACAATGGCAATCATTAAGAGCGTTAGGTAGCAGACGCTGTAACAAGAAAAGTGTTTTGTACATTGAGTTCAGTTTCAACAGGAAGCGCAATAAGAACAGAAGAGGCAGCGAACACGACGTTCTGTTCACTTCGTTTTTATTGCGCTCTCTATTGAAATTTAAAGCATGCTTTATCAAGAAACCCAATGGTACACCTTTCGGGATATGTAGCCCCTGTTTTCAGCATAGTAGCACCTTGCCACAGCACGAGAAATAGAGGGGAAAAGTCAAATTTATAACCTTTGTTGTGAATACGCTCACCTAGATAGAAAATGTAACGAACTCCGTGCACCACGTGTACTTTTCGAAATACGTATAAACAGCCCAAGGAATAAAAACTATTTGTCATAGCATTCTTTCAAAATGCCTATATCACCCCACTGCTAGTATATGCAGTCTATAAGTTTTTTTGTGGCATAGTTTACAGTTTATTTCTTCACATGTTATTTCGCGAAAAGTGAAATTATCAAGAGATTCCGGCTGTAAACACGCCATGCGCTGTTGCATGGATAATCTGCCGCACTAAAGTTTTCCGAACTGCTTGTGCTAGCCTGAAAGGGAGCACAAAATCTGCCTTGCGAAAGCTGTCCAGCTCATCCCTTCATTTCTCTCGTTCCCGAACGTCGTGCCACTCTTCAATATCTTCTATAAAACTTCTCTCTGAGGGCTTCTCCTTGCAGGTTTCAGCAGTGCATGTTAAGCACGGTTTGTACTGTGCTCATTTTTTTTCATATTATAATGCTGTATGTCTTGCTAACGATGCTGTGCCGGAAGTTGGCGATTGGACTACGCGGGTAGGACTGGCAGGATATGGATGCAGAGATTTCGATCTATTTTTGGGGTTTGTTCCAATTTGGCAATAAAGCGCGAATAAGCTTCCCGATTATTACTCATTTCGTGCATTATGGTTCGTGGTAAGGGAACTTCTCCCGACGCGGAATTCGCAATAATCTTTTTTCAAGCCAGGTATAATAGTCAAGCGAATATACGCGAATATAATAGTCAAGCGAATATACTAAAAGAGGCTGCGAATATCTATGTCGCGTAACATCACTCACATGACCACTGGGAGCCTGACGGAGCCACGAAAAAAAAGTCTGTACACTCATTCTATATAATTCGCGCAGACCATTCGTTTCAGAAGACTGCTGGAACTTTCAAGAACGTTACCCCGCTTTGGCGCTCTGTGATCGCTCTTTCGATGATAAGTTATAGACATAAATTTATTAGAGCGCATTTATTACTGCGATTACAAAATAACATTGGGAATATAAAATAATAGCGAATGCAATTAAAAAAGCGCAGAATAGTGAGATGTTAACTGTGTAATCACCATGGTCTATTTACTTTTAGCTGGCCCGTTTCAAATAAATCAAGCAGCCCCACATGCAAGAAGCAAAAGAAGTTTAGTACTTTCACGTCATAAACCTCCTCCAAATAGCTCGCGTCACATAAAAAAAAGCCGGCAGATCCCACGCATTGTGGGAATCGATGTAATGCGAAGCAGCCGGCAAAGAGCTGCATACATCGTCTTGTATGTCACTAAGGAAAATGCGTGTCATGGTTTTCATATTAACTCCTACTATTTATGTTCGTCACACAGTAACGTCGCGTAATACCAACTTCGAGGTAGATCAAGCTAGCGAAACGGCTGCCAGCGCACCATGAGCGTGGTACGTAAGTCATGCTGTACATGACATGCGTATCATGATTTTCATGTTAACTCGTGTTATTTATGTTCCTCACACAGTCACGTCGCAAGATACTAATTTTGGTTTATATCAAGCTAGCGAAACGGCCGCCAGCGCACCATGAGCGTGGCACGTTAAGTCATGCTGTACATGACATGCGTGTCATGATTTTCATGTTAACTCATGTTATTTAGATTCGTCACACAGTCACGTCGCTAGATCCCAATTTTTGGTGTATATCAAGCTAGCGAAACGGGCACCAGCGCACCATGAGCGTGGCACGTAAGTCATGCTGTACATGACGTGCGTGTCATGATTTTCATGTTAACTCGTGTTATTTATGTTCGTCACACAGTCACGTCACGCAATACCAATTTCGGGGTAGATCAAGCTAGCGAAACGGCCGCCAGCGCACTATGAGCGTGGCACGTAAGTCATGCTGTACATGACATGCGTGCCATCATTTTCATGTTAACTCGTGTCATTTATGTTAGTCACACAGTCATGTTACGCCATACCAATTTTGGTGTACATTCGATTAACCAAGCGACCAGGAGAGCACAAAGTCGTAGGCGGCTAGATAGATAGATAGATACGCTCAAAGTCGCAGAAGTTCGCTAAGAAATGCTTCGCATTTAAAACGCGTTTTTGCGAGATAAAGTTTGCGAAACATATGTGTGCGCACAACGTCTGTGGAACAATTTTAAGAATTGAGCAAAGTCCAAGCCCGGCCCGACCCGAGCCCGCCACCTCAAACCCGGGACAGACCCTAAGCCCGGAGCTTGAGTCCCGAGCCCACCATGAAAACTACTTTACCCTGCCCGGCCCAGCTGACGGACCGGGCCCGGGTTCTCGGGCACGCCCGAGCCCGTGCAGTGCTGTATGCCAGACGACACACGACCCTGCACCATAGCTTGACAATCACCCGCGATATGGCGCAAAGAGCCCACGGGCGCACTTTTAAAGGGCATCGCCCCGCCGTGTGGCCGTGTTACGTCGCGCTTATGTATGTATAGTGGAGCCGGAGGGCGTCCGCACTTTGGCTTTTCTTGCGGCACGGTTCAGGTCTCCACCGAGAAGCGAAGCGAGGCTAGAGATTGGGAAGGCGATATGAACACGGTCCGATTACGCTATCGCATTTTACTCTCGAAAGCGAAGCTCAAGCTTCCTCCAAGTTTTTGTTTGGTTCATGAAATCTAGTCGCGACGAAATCGGTAGCTAGAATTTCACATGTCTATATCAAGGAGCGAGAGCAGATTTCCAATGAGGCCTTGCTTTGTATTCTCCTTATAACTATGCAGACTGACGGTGCCGTGCCACTCGGTTACCTCTTAGCACTGCATCGTATTGAAGCGCCCATGCAGTGCGACATGTCTCTATTTTTCCGAGAGAATAAACACCTTTATTTACAAGGCAGCTAAGGGGCGGCGCCCTATATTCCAGGATTTCCTGAGTTCAAGAAGCGTCCTGGGCCCTTGCGACCAGCCATAGCTGATTCTCGATGTTGGTCTCTCTCTCTCTTTCTCTCGCTCTTTTCGTCAAAATAAAAACGCACTAACAGTTCTGACCGTAGGCCGTTCCAGGGATACAACTAGTATCTGCGTAATACCAAAAGAGCCACGGTGGCCTGTCAGTTCAGAACTCAATTCTCCACCGGCTTTTCGCCATAAACTGACCATGACCCAAGTTGACACAAAAGAAAGTTGTTAAAACGGAGGACGGAAACATAAAAAAAAGTGGGCAGCGATGGAAGGCTTGAAGCCACCGAATTCACGTTGAGTATCCTCACCGCAGATTGGGTTTCTGACCCGACCTGTGCACCCCTCTAAGCACACAGGCACACTAAGGAGCCCCGCCGCCCACCGACAGCAGGTTTACACCCACTGCCTCCCTGAGCCATTCCAGCCGAGTGTTTTTGGCACAAGGCCATGGGTCAGGTGATGATCACTAGGTTATTCGGGGTATATGTGTTTGGTGAATGCATTCGGCTATTGTGATAACTGCGGGCTATTGGGCAATAAACACTGCGCTCTGAGATAGCAGAAACATAATCCATAAACGCTGAACTATCATTGGCCAATTCTGCCTAGTGAATACGTGTACTTAGGGGAGATACGGACATCACCGAAAGCCAAGAAGTGAACAGAGGTTAACAGCTGCGTGTAGATTCCACCAACAACAGTCCATAGAAACATTGGTCACCGCCGCCACCACTACTAGGAGATCACCACCCGACACCTATCATTAAACGGCCGTTCACAATAAAGATTTCTTCCGAGTTAACGCTTGTCCGCTATTTGGGGTTTCTTCATGTCTCGTTTTGAAACTGCGCTTTCCAGTAATAACGCCAGAGCGTTAAAGAGCTCGTTTGACAGAAATTACGGTGTCGGCGTCGGTGGTTACGAGCGAAAAATCAGCGTTGTCCGTGAGCGGAAATTCGAGAAAGAAGCAAATAAATAATAAAAAGGAAGGGCAGCTCCACTCTATTGGTGCGAAGACTTTAGTAGCAACGGAGCTGGTGCCGTTCCCCTGGTCCTCACGCTCACCTCCCTATTTATTTATTTCTTCCCCTCTCTCTCTCTCTCTCTCTCTCTCTATATATATATATATATATATATATATATATATATATATATATATATATATATATATATATATATATATATATATATATATATATATATATATATTGTAAAGGACGAGATAGAGACAACGCCCGTTCCTGGGCCAAGGTGTTCTATTCTCCTCTCGTCTTTCTCTTCCTCTGCCCCCCGAACTCTCGCGGAAGCCGCCGAGCCCCAGTGCCGCTCTTGCTCTTCACACTCGGCCACGCTGCGGACCTGGCAAACAAAAAAGAAACAACAGTTCAGTCCAAACGGCGCAATCTTTTCTTGAAACGCGACACGTGCACTGCGAAGTTATTTCTCTTCCGCCGGTCGAGTGCAAAGTTTGGATCCGCGGTGCTAACGCGCCACGTGTTCTCTCCCAGGCGTTCGGTGATTGTGAAGGGCCCCTCGAACTTCGCGAGTAGCTTCTTGCCCACACAGCTGGCGCCCCTTTGAACCCACACCTCGTCTCCGATCTTGTACGTCGGGGCATGTCGCCGGCGGCGGTCATAATTGCACTTTTGTTTCTCTTGGGCTTGTGTGGCTCTTTTCCTCGCCGCAGCTCTGATCTTCTGGCAGGCGTCCGTACGGCTGTCATGGCGTGTGATGCTAACAGGAGCGTCTAGCTTGAGGACAGCTTTCAGTTGTGGCAGCTTCCCATATACGATTTCGTACGGCGTCGAGCCAGTCGATGTCTGCACCGCCGTGTTAACCGCATAGCCAGCAGCTCGAAGGTGGACATCCCAATCGGCCTCTCCTTTCTTCTCTACTTTAGTATACAGAGCGAGTCTTGCTTGAATAGTTTGATTGGTTCGCTCGATAAGGCCGTTTGCCTGGGGATGGAACGCAGATGCATAATGGTGCTGCACCCCCGCCTTAGAGAGGTACTTGTGTAGTTGCCGGCTACGGAATGTTGTTGCGCGATCAGATATCAACTTCTTTGGCAAGCCATGCCTCCATTCAAATCTTCGTTTCAGGAAACCGACTAGATGGTCAGAGGCAAGGGATGGTACGGCTGCCACTTCCACGTATTTGGAAAGATAATCCACAGCCGCAAGAATATAGCGGTTTCCAGCAGATGTGATGGGGAGCGGCCCTATGTAGTCGATGCCTACCGTGTGAAATATCTGATCGGGTACCTCAACAGGTGTCAACAGTCCTGGCTGGCACCCTGGCAGTCGCTTAAACTGTTGGCACGCTTCGCAACTGGCGACGTAAGAGCGCACATTGCTTTGCATTTTCGGCCACCAGAAGCGTTCTTGTAGTTTGCGGAGCGTGGCTCGTTGTCCGATGTGCCCTCCTTCGGGGTCGTCATGAATGGCCCGTAGTATTTCGGTACGCAAACATTTCGGAACGGCCAGAAGGTAGCGTTCTTCCGAGAGGTCCTTGTGCCACTGACGACGGCAGAGCACATCATTGCGTATTACAAACATCGGGTTTGTTTTTGTACCCGTTACAGCCGCAATGATGGGGGCCAATTCCTTGTCCTCTTGTTGGGCTTTGGGCATGTTTGCTTGAGCGAAGTAGATGTGATTCTGCCTACTTCCGTCCACACGGGTGAGAGGGTTGCGTGACAAGGCATCGGCGATATTGTTCAAGACCCCAGCGCGATGACGCACGTCAAAATCGTACTCTTGGAGCGTAATAATCCACCGGGCAAATTTGTGCTTGAGCTGCTGCTTGGAGAACATCCATGTTAAAGCAGCATTATCTGTTACCACGGTGAACCTGCGTCCAAACAGATAGTGCCGAAATTTGTCGTCCACGCTCCACACCACCGCCAGACATTCCAGCTCATTGGAGTGATAGTGGCGCTCGGTATCGGAGAGCTTCCGGCTAGCATAAGCGACGATGTGCTCGACGCCGTCTAAATCGCGTTGAACGAGCACTGCCCCTAGACCGACTTGGCTAGCATCGGTGAGGACTTCAGTGGTCCAGTCATCATTAAAGTGACTCAATACTGGACAGAGAGTGAGCTTCTGCTTTATCGTCCGAAAAGCGGTGTCTTGCGCATCGCCCCATTGAAATTGGACGCCCTTCTTGAGGAGATCGCTCAGGGGAGCTGCAATCGAAGCGAAGTGGGGAATAAACCTCCGCAAGTACGACGCCATGCCCATAAATGATTAAACCTGCTTCAAGCTGGTTGGTGTGGGATAGTCTGACACTGCCGCGATGCGCTCCGGGAGTGGCTGTATACCGTCAGGAGAAATATTATGTCCAAGGTAGGCTATCTTAGACAGACCGAACTGACACTTGTCGCGGTTCAAGCGGAACCCCGCCTCGTAGAGTCTGTGGAGCACTTCGTCTAAATTTCGCAGGTGTTCGTCCTCGGTGGTGCCAACGACCAGGATGTCATCCAGGTAGACCACGCAGGCTCGGTTCTTGAGGGAGCCTAGGACTGAATTCATCGCACGCTGAAATGTACTGGGGGCCGTTCTGAGCCCAAACGGCATGCGATTGAATTCATATAAGCGTGATGAAGTGCGAAAAGCTGTCTTGCTTTTATCTTCTTCTGCGACGTTAATCTGCCAGTACCCTGCACGTAAGTCAAGTGACGAGAAGAATTTGCAGTGGCGAACTGTATCAATGGCGTCGTCGATACGGGGTAGTGGATAGGAGTCGGCCGTCGTACACTTATTGAGCTGCCTGTAATCTACGCAGAAGCGCATGGATCCGTCTTTCTTTCGCACGAGCACGACAGGGGCTGCCCAAGGACTTGACGAAGGCCTAATTATGCCTGCCGAGAGCATCTCGCGCACTTGATCTGCGATAACGGCGCGCTCCCTCTCAGCGAATCTTCGCAACGGCACGCATATCGGGGAGTGGTTGCCCGTCGGTATTCGATGCAACAACATTTTAGTGCCCGGGAGATC
This sequence comes from Rhipicephalus sanguineus, assembly GCF_013339695.2. NCBI lineage: Eukaryota > Metazoa > Arthropoda > Arachnida > Ixodida > Ixodidae > Rhipicephalus > Rhipicephalus sanguineus. The sequence continues at coordinate 68,428,999 of NC_051184.2, read as the reverse complement.
GGCTGTTGAGTCGGCGAATACCGCTTTATGACGAGACAGTATATCACCTAATGCAAGTGGACTAGGCAGCTCACCTCGCGGCGTTGGCAGGGCCGTCGCAGTAGTCTCGGTAGACGAAGACCGGAGCTCAATGTGGCCGCGATCGATGGTGATCTGGATGTCATCTGACAGGAGAAAATCTGTTCCTAGAATCATGTCGGCAGGCAGGTCCTCGAAAACAGGAATGGCTGGGAGAAACTTTGTCCCCGCTGTCGTTCGGATGTAGACGTCAAGCATGCCCACTGGAGTCACGCTGCCTCCTAGTCCGCGAAGTGGTGGCTGCGTCCACGGGGAAATGGTGTCGGGAGCGTGACGCGGTGCAGTGCCGTTCGTTCAGCGCCGGTATCCACGAGCGCGGACAATTCGCCGATTCCTTCGACATGTACTGGTAACAGTGGTGTTTGAAACGCCTGATATTGAATCCGGGAGTGCGGTTGTTGGCGGCATTCTTTGGCGTTGTGTCCAATACGGCCGCACGAAAAGCAACCCCGTCGCGAAGAGGTGGGTGGCGGCGGATCGGGCTGCTGAGGCCTGCCGAAACTGAGTCGACGTCGAGTACTCTGCTGGAGTTCCGCGGCCTTGTGAGCGAAGATAGTGGGTGAAGTCTCCGGAGACTGAGAAGACAGGATGGCCGCATGAGTAGCATCCCACATTCCGTCGACGACGTACTGACGCGCTGCTGGAGACTGCCACGTGATCCTACAAGCGCTTAGGAGCTGGAGCTTGTCATAAATGTAGTTGGTGACGTCTTCAGTGGGAGCTTGTTGGCGCGATCGCATCCGCATGAACTGGTCATCATATGATGATGAGAGCGGGGTGAAGGCGCTCACCAAAGCTGCACTCCATTCCGTCCAAGTGTGGTGATGACAGCCGTCGTACCGTTGCCATGCTTTGGCCGAGTCGCGCCGTCGGCTTTCGGCGAACGACAATTTGACGTCCTCAGGCCATGATTGGTGACGGGCTAATGTATCGATGGTTTGCAGCCAGAGGGTTGGGTCGTCCTGAAACCCTCGAAATTCAGGAACTTCAGTAAGATATGGCGAAGGCAGCGCTGGACGTGCCAACGCTCTTGTAATGCAGGCATTGGTGTCCTCGAAGGACTTCCTTAAGGTAGTAATTGCCTGCGTGAACCCGGCAAAGTCGCAGGAAGCCGCATTCGAGGTAGGACTAAGTACCTCTGGCATGGATGCAGGGGGCGTTTGTGCTGTTGTTGGGGCAGTGAAGTCCGAGGGAGCGTGGACAGCGTCCCTTGGGACCGAGGTAGCGTCCATCTGCAAGGCAGTGGAGTAGGCGACTTGAGGTACGGGGAAGCCTTCCGATGATCCGGTTGGTACAGGAGCGGGGTTGAGCTCGAAGCCCGAAGCCACCGTAGGAGAAGGAGCGGATCGCGAAAGGGTGCGTCCGCTCCGTAGGACGGTGTGCGGTTGCAGGTCGCCGAGCAGAGGTTCGTCGGTCGTAGGCTGGGAGAAGAGGACAGGATATAGAACAGCGCTGGCCCAGGAACGGGTGCTGTCTCTGTCTGGTTCTTCACAATGGCGCAGCCTCCGACGTCAATCGAACCTTGAAGCGGAAGCCACGTGTCCTCGAGGGTCATCGGCAGCGCGGGTCTATCCATCCAAGGAACGCCGTCCACGCTTCCTCTATCATGGACTCCACGACTCGACCGCTGCTGCCGCTACTTATGGAATCATCCGCGGACGGCGTCCATGCCTCTTCGGTGGTTCCAGCGTACGACCTTCCAGGAACCTTGCTACCACTTTCGCCTGGGAATGTGCACGGGCTCCTGTCGTCTGGGAGCGTCGCGTACGCGCCCCATGACACGCATCCGGTGCCCAGGACTCTTTCAACGCGTGGGCATCCAAGTGACGCTGTTCAGGCTTCCTTGGACATGGATGTCGCCGTCGGGAGCACAGCTGCCACTGCATATTCCGGAGACGTGAATCCTGGCTCCTCGTGCGCTTCATCCGACAGCGCCGCGGAGCTGTTGCGTACCATCGCACAACTCCGCGTCGAGATTAACACCTGGATAGCACGGTGCTCCGAGCTGTACCCTGCCGCTATCCCATCATTGTGCGCAACGAATGCCCTGTTTGCTGCAGCTGCCTCACAAGGCCTTGATTCCAGCTCCGTCCAGAGCCGTAGAGAGCTCCGGTGTGCCCTGACGCAGCTCGCATCTCAACTGGGCTCCTTGGCGTCGGCATATTCCAGACTTTCGTCTGCCGCCCCCCCGTCGCTGGCTGTCTGTGAGTTACCGGAGTTCTGCGGCTTCGAGAACGACGCCGAAAACTGGGTGGCGACCGTGAACGCAGTCGGAGCTCGCGAGTGCTGAACGGATCAGCAGAAGTGGTCTGTGGCCATCGACCGCCTTCGAAATGGTGCCGCGGCGTGGCACAGGTACGAAGGCGTGGGGCAGAAATCCTGGGCCGAGTGGAGCACCAGGCTCATAGCTGCCTTTGGACCCATTGATCACCACCTCAGTACCACCACCCAGTCGAACCTCACTGTTACCGAGGATGGAGCTCTGAAGGGGCACCACCTCGAGGAGGCTGCAGCTGTGCATTGCAGCTCACCTACAGACAGTGTCTCAACCTGCCCTGGGACATGCACACAACTGAGACCAGGCCTACCACCTCAAGTCACGGACTCGGCGTCGGTATCCAACGCCATAACATCCCTGCCGGTGGCCGAGAGCGTTTTCCGTCCACATCTGTCGGAAAAGCCACCCCCATGCTCGTCATCGCTTGACCATTTGGAGGCACCGACACTTACAGTACTGGACGCTCTACCATGCAACGAGCCGTGCTTTTCCGTCGGTTCAAACGCGATCCTCTCTGCCCAGACGAAGGCGGATCTGCGTACCTCACAGCATGCACTGGCAGAACGCGAGAATGCTTCCAACTTGCTGCGAGACGTCTCTCCAGAAGCCGCCAATGAGTCTGACACGGCGGAGATCGACCTGCCTGTGCAGCACAAGTCTTCTGCTGTTGGAACGGCTTCTTGCGAGGATGCCCCTGCTGCGCGCAGCGCGTCTTCAAGAAAAGCTGACTTCGGAACGGCGGGGTGGTGCTCCACAGCGACAACGCTGCAAAAGTACAAGCGGTGTCAAAGGTCAACGCGTGAACTGAGCTTCCCGTTGCCACAGACGTCTAGTAAGAGACCTAGACGCCCCTCGAACCACTGCAAGAAACGCAGATGGCCTCGTTCGGTGCAGCAAGAGGCGTTACAGGGCCCACAACGTCCTGCCCTTTTCTGCCAACTGCGACGGGATAAACGTGCGAACTACATACGACCATATTATATCAACCAGGGTCGCCCGCCAGAGCACGCTGAGGCACCTTCTCAAGCCAAGTCGCCGCGGGGCCTGGACCGACCACCGCCATGCAGCCAATGTCGCCGAACTGAGATATTTATGACTCATCCACACGCCAAGTCGCAGCGTGGCCGGGAGCGACCACCGCGATTCAACGAGTGTCGCCCACCAGAGGCACTTCTGGCAAGTCTCCCAACCAACTTGCAGCGTGGTCGGGACCGACCACCGCGATGCAGCCAACACCGCCCACCAGAGGCATTGTCGACTGTTCCGCGCGCTCGCAGTCATGGCCGAGTGTGATGACGAAGAGCGGCGCCGAGGCCCCGGCGCCGCTCTTCGGGCAGCTAGAGCGAGGTAGAAGAGGACAGGATATAGAACAGCGCTGGCCCAGGAACGGGTGCTGTCTATGTCTGGTTCTTCACAATATATATATATATATATATATATATATATATATATATATATATATATATATATATATATATATATATATATATATATATATATATATATATACCATGCACAAGCTAGGGTTATTGGAAGACGTTCAACAAGAAATCAACACTCGCTTAACACTCGATTAACACTCGATTGTGTATGGTTTTTTATAGTGTACAAGCTGCTCGTATTTCGTTAACTTTTGGTTTTTGAATCGCTTGAGTGTGCGCAGATAGTTTGGTCCTAGATAACAATACATTGACTGTCGGTTTATCTTCACACGTGCATAGCTTATCCTTTAACAGGAGTGTGCAAAATTTTGTCTTTAATCAGGTGATATTGAGGGTTGGTTCATTTCTGTGTCGCTCGGGGGTGCTTGGGTGTATATATATTGAAGTATTTTTCCTGAAATAAATTCAGTTGCAAGTGTAGCGAGTGTCGTGTCCTTTCTGTTTCTTTTGTCCCCGTCGAAAGTGCGCTACCTAACCATATAGGCATAATGATCAGTCACCAACTAGTCCAGCTCTCAACCTTATTGTGCTTGATATACTCCAGAATTCAGGGGCGTAGCCCGAAATTTTTTTCGGGGGGGTTCAACCATACTTTATATATGTTCGTGCGTGCGTTTGTATGTGTGTATATATATATATACGCAAGCAAAATTGAAAAATTTGGGGGGGGTTGAACCCCCCCAACCCTCCCCTTGGCTACGCCCCTGCCAGAATTGGTATTACATGACGTGGCTGTACGACGGACATAAATGACGGCTGGTAACATGACAATACACATCATGACAAAAGTTGCCCCAACTTTTTAACGAAAGCAGTAACACGAAGGCACACTTCGAATAGTACTTGTCCGGAAAAAAAATGCCTTATTAAATTGGTAGGCCGCGTGACTAAAACGCCCAATCTCCTTCACTACAGATCTTTTCATCTGAGAGAAGAAACACCTCCATTTTCGGCTGTGGCATGGAAGTACACAGGCTGACGTCACAGCCTCGGCAGCGCATTTTTGATGGGTCGCGCCTATTTAGCAGAGCCCAGAGAGGATTATGGCGGCGCCCAGGAAGCCATCTATGAAAAGGTCTACTGCTAACGTTTTATCTTGCCCCTCGTAACGTGGCGGAGGTCCTGCTTCGCATATGACGCATAATTACCTCTCCAGCATTCTTTGTAAACCTCCTTGAGCAGAAGCATACTTTCGCTAGAGTGCTTCTAATAAATACACTTTACCTTTGCTTGCCTCTTCTGTCCTCCATGGAGCGTATGGCTACAGTAGGCCTTTATAGAACAATGTAGTATGGCTCTAGTGCGCATCGTCGCTTCTCAACAGCTACGCGCGCAGGTTGTACATCGGTTGGTTTTAGCAGTGTGCATTTAGGATGGCAAAGTAAAGGAAATGTAAATTCATCGATGTGCATACCAATCCTGTTCTCTGTCTATGCTACACACAGGCTAGCACACAACAAACACCGAGAAAATATGAAAAGCCATGGGTACGAGTATGGTGGTTCGCTGTAGATATCAAAGGCGTTGAAGAGCCTAAACCTTCGGCTGCGCATGTATGAAGTTGTTTTTTTTTTTTTTCAGATCTTCCACTGAGTGTAGTCTATGCCGGATCCGTACATGTAGAGAACGTTGCTCCTTGTGCCAGTCTAACAGCGTTCGCTCTGTCACGTCCCGGCGCGTTGCATGTCCGGGGCGTCCATCAGTTCGAGCCGTGTCACCCGTCGCCTCTTGGACGCCTTCGGAGGCACACGTCTTCGACGTTGTTGTCCCAACGGTGTCTCGTCCCGAGACCGTCGTTGATGCGATGGCCTCAATAGTTGGCCTCTCAATGTTCTACGGCCTACAGCATCAGAGCGCTCAAAACTTAAGTCACGGTTAAGAGCATGGCTTCCATATCTCTCATCGTCAATTCTGGCTGTTTGGCGATCGGCGGCGAGTGTTCAAGTCGTCCCCGTTGACCCTCAAGTGACCAAAGTCGCTTGCCTGTTCCTGCCATCGTTTGTCTCCAACAAAACTCTCGTCCAGACCTTGCCTCCATACGGCAAGGTGCTCACTTCATTCGAATGGGGATGAACACCGCTAATCCTGTGCCGAACTACCTGCGCATCTCCAGTCATCGCGCCACGTTCTACTACCGCGGCGTCAGTGTATGTCGAAGATGCGGTTCTAGTGATAATCTAAGAGTCCAGTGCACAGCACCTTATTGTAGTCGCTGCGGGTTGTGCATGCTCACGCAAGCGACGGATGTGGTCGCCTGTGCCGACGCTGTGGGGACGGCCACCCCACCGTCGTTTCCCCGTCCGCCGCCCTTATTCAGACGCTGGCGCTGAGAATTACCAACGCTGAGAAGTACCAACGACAGCCTCGGAGGACATGGAAGAGGTGACTGATACTGTGTTGGCCTCACCTCTTCACGTTCCACCGAGCGAATCGCAAGACGAAGGCTTGATTGTTGATGCGACGCCATGTGCGTCGACCTCCCCACCGATACAGGAAGCATGCGCTTCGGCCGATGCAGCGCGCGCTCCGGCTAACGATGTCGGCGTCCTTCCTCCTGCACTTTCTGATCCTCCGTATTCAAACGAGCCTAGTTCTCAGACTGCTGCTGCTGGTACGTGTTACCCCTGTGACACCTGCTTCACGGAACGACAGTGCGTGTTCATCGAGTGCTCAGGAGGATATCGCAGCCTCTGTAGTCATTGCAACTCTAACTAGAACACTAGACTGGCCGCGATTCTCGTCCCGGGCCCGGCCTGAACACGAGAAAAAAAAACACGGTTGATCCCTCCGTCATAGGAATCGGAATAACACGAAAGTAAAGCGTGCCCTTGCAGAAGTAACTGAATGCTTACTGTACATTGATATAAGAGAGTTTGCACAATGTATATTGATGTCCGCAGCTAATGGCGCCGTTTAACGTGTATGCACCCACTTTGATGATTGGTGGTACATCTCCATCCCGACAACTAACGCCCATGTTAAATGATTAAACAAACCCTTGTGGTAGCTGTAGTAGTTAACGGTGAAAGCGTAATCAGAGAACGAGGTGTGATAGCCAGAAGAGCGTCGCATATTAGACGCAGAACTTGGTCGCCATCCCGCGGCATGTTAAAATGTGATTGAACACCACGGCCGGACAAGAGGCAAACGCAAAGCGCGTCGTGCCACGCCGGTAGCCCGGCCGCAATTTCTCTCGGGCGAGCGCGTGAGTATGGAACGCGGTGTTACAGCCAGGTGAGGCAGGCGCGCGTCGCAGAGCTATTTTAGGGGCGAAGCTCCTTAAGGCGGCACCCGTTCGTCCCTCGTAGTCGTAGTCGTAGTCCGTAACCAGTCTTACGCTTTGACCTCCAAGGTGGTGCCGGTGGGAGATTTTTCCTGTGCGTTGTTGAACAATAAAAAATTCGCAGCGGTAGCTATAAGCCGACTTCTTCTGTCTCTCATTCCCATTAGCAGCCATTCTTTACCTCCAAGGTAGTGCCTGGTGAGATTTCTCCTGTGCGTGATTAATCAATAACAATTTTGTTCAAAACGCTGTTGATTGATGAAATAAACCAACGAAAGACGCCAGATGTTTTGTAAAAGCAAAACGGAAGAACGCCAGATGTTTCTAAAGCAAGAGGAAAAGACGCCAGCTGCTTAACGAAAGACGCCAGATGTTTTCTAAAGCAATGGTTTTCTAAACAATGAAAATTCACAGCGTACATGTAAAATTAAAGTGAGCTGCAAGTCGTCATAACTCATCGAACCTTTAGTATAAACGCGCCCTATCTCACGTCGGTGATGATGTACTGGGCAGAATTCACGGAAGATTCACGGTTTACCGATGAACCTCCGCAGCTTCGCACACTCATCATCATTCACTCCGTGGATATGCTGTGATTTTTTTTTTGGTTTGTATTAGCGTGATGCTGAGCGAGGCCGACGCTATTACGATGCTTGGGCAAAGGTCGCCACCTCGCGGTGTGTTAAGGCATTGACAAAATTCCACTTCTATTGAAAACACGCCGAATGGGACAGACGCGTAAACGCGTTGGAGGTGCTAGTCACGGAGGCCTCAGCAATGACAAATTACAATACCACTCCCAGAGGTCAACACCACCCAGCCGACCGGGAGAGTGGTAGATATAAAAGGCGCGTTCGTAAAGCCTCCAGAGTCTGTGACCGTGGCGCAGTGGATAGCGTGCCCGGCATCTGTTGTTGCGGTCCGAGCGGTCGTGGGTTCGATGCCCGTTGACGGTACCTTTTTTCTTTGCCATCTGATTGTGTATATTTTTTCGGCGTCATTTCCGTGACGGAACTACGTCACTGAAGTCTTGGTGGACCCCGGCATAAAACACTTTCGTGTTAAAATTTCACTTACCCGGCCCGGCCCGGCCCGGTCCGACCGCCGATCGGGCCCGACAGGGGCCCGATCGAGTCAATAGTCTGTGATATTGCCCGACCATGGAATCGACAGCAAGGAGCCTTAAGTAGCAAATATCTACGTTTTGTTGGCGCATGCTATGCTAGCAAGTATGCTTTAATCTACGGTAACTCCTCGTGCGTAACAGATGACCGGACATACTTGGTGGGATGAATGGTTATTCGGCAGTGGTATACTGTACCTGTTTCTTTCTGCAAATACAATGGGAATCATTAAGAGCGTTTGGTAGCAGATGTTGTAGCAAGAAAATTGTTTCGTAGCATGAGTTCAGTTTCAACAGGAAGCTCAATAAGAACAGAAGAGACATAGAACAGAACATTCACTTTTTTTTTGCTCTCTCTATTGAAATTTAAAGCATGCTCTATCAACAAACCCAATCGTGCACTTTTCTGGATATGTAGCACCTGTATTCAGCATAGAAGCACCTTATCACAGCACGATAAACAGAGAAGAAAAGACAGATTTATTACCTCTGTTGGGAATTCGCTAACGTAGATGAAAATTGTAACGAACTTCGTGCACCACGTGTACTTTTGCAAATACATGTGAACAGCCGAAAGGAAGAAAAAACAATGTGTTATAGCACTATTCCTCTATATCACACCACTGCTAGCATATACAGTCTATAAGTTTTTGTGGCATAGTTCACATCTCATTTCTTCGCATGCTATTGCGCGAAAAGTCAAATTATCAAGAGATGCCGGCTATAAGCACGTCATGCGCTGTTGCATCAAATATCCTGCCGCACTAAAGATTCTTGAACTGCTTGCGCTAACCGCAGAGGCGCGCAAAATCTGCCTTGCGAATTGTGAAGGCGTCGGTAGTCGTTTTTCTCCGACTTCCACTGGAGCAAATTTCGGACATCTCTGCGGACCTCTGCAGAACGAACATAGCTGTCCAGCTCATCCCTTCATTTCTCTCGTTCCCGAACGTCGTGCCACTCTTCAATGTAATCTATTAAATCTTTTCTCTGAGGGCTTCTGCTCGCAGGTTTCAGCAGTGTGTGTTATGCATGATTTGTACTGTTCTTTTTTTTTCATATTATAATGGTGTACGCATTGCTAACGATGTTGTACCAGTAGAAGTTGGCCACTGGACTACACGGGCAGGACTGGCGGGATATGGATGAAGAGATTTCGATCTATTTTCGAGGTTCGTTCCACTTTGCTAATAAAGACGCGAATAAGCTTCTTGACGCTTACTGATTGGATGCATATGGTTCGAGGTAAGGGGACATCACCCGGCACGGAATTAGCATTTGTCTTTTTTCAAGCCAGGTATTTAGTCAAGCGAAGATACTTTGCCCCACACCTAGTTTAATGGACCTATGCGATTCCAGCACATTCCAACGCTGTTGCGACAGTGTCATGTAGCTCTCGCACCATATAGCGGAACAAGACGAAAGCTCAGACATTAACATGTGGGCATCCAAAGCAGGCTGTGCATGTCCATGTCGTGTCACATCACTCACATGACCACTGGGAGCCAAGACGGAGCCACGGGAGAAGAATGTGTCTGTACAGTGATTCTATATAATCCGCGCAGACCTTTCGTTTTAGTGGACTGCTGGAACTTTCAAGAACGTTGCCCCGCTTTGGCGCTGTGTGATCGCTCTTTCGATGATAAGTAATAAATATAAAATTATTACAGTACATTTATTACTGCGATTACAATATAACATTGGGAATATAAAATATTAAGCGAATTCAATTTTCATAAGCGCAGAATAGTGAGATGTTAACTGTATAATCGCCTGGTCTATTTACTTCTAGCTCGCCCGTTTCAGATAAATCAAGTAGTCCCACATGCAAGAAGCAAAAGTAGTTCAGTACTTGTACATCATAAAACTTCTCCAAGTAGTTTGTCTCACATAAAAAAACGCGTTTTCTCGAGACAAAATATGTCGAAAATATGTGCATGCACAGCGTATGTGGAACAATCTTAAGAACTGAGCAAAGTCCAAGCACGGCCCGACCCGAGCCCGCGACCTCAAACCCGGGCCCGACCCTAAGCCGGGAGCCTCAGGCCCAAGTCCGGCCCGGGCCCGCCGCGAAAACTACTTTACCCGGTCCGGCCCACGGGCCGGACCCAGGTTTTCGGGTGGGCCCGAGCCCGTGCCAGACGACACACTGCCCTGCACCATAGCTTGACAATCACCCGCGAGATGGCGCAAGGGGCCCACGGCGCGCTTATAAACGGCATCGCCCCGCCGTGTGGCCGTGTTTCGTCGCGCCGCATGCACGTATTGTGGAGCCGGAAAGCGACCGCACTTTTGGCTTTCCTTGCGGCACGGTTCAGGTCTCCACCGAGAAGCGAAGCGAGGCTAGAGATTGGGAAGGCGATACGAACACGGTCCGATTACGCTATCGCGTTCTACTCTTGAAAGCGAAGCTCAAGCGTCCTCCAAGTTTTTGCTTGGTTTATGGAATCTCGTCGCGACGCCATCGGTAGCTAGAATTTCGCACTTCTATATCAAGGAGCGAGGGCAGATTTCCCATGAAGCCTTGCTTTGTACTGTGCTTATGACTATGCAGACTGACGGTGCCATGCCACTCGGTTATCTCTCAGCACTGCATCATATTGATGTGCCCATGCAGCGCGACATGCCTCCATTTTTCCGAGGGAATAAACATCTTTATTTACAAGGCAATAAAGGGGAGGCGCCCATTATTCCAAGATTTCCTCAGATCGGGAAGCGTCCTGGGCCCTCTCGACCAACCATTGCTGATCCTCGACGTTGGTCTCTCTGTCTTCGTCCAAATACTAACGCAGTAACAGCTGTGACCGTAGGCCGTTCCAGGGATGCCATTAGTATCTGTGTCATTCCTAGAGAGCTATTGTAACCTGTCAGTTCAAAACTCGATTCTCCACCGGCTTTTCGCCATAAACTGACCGCGACCCAAGTTGACGCAAAAGAAGGTTACAGAAACGGAGGACGGACGCATTAAAAATAAGTGGGCAGCGATGGAAGGCTTGAAGCCACCGAATCCACGTTGAGTACCCTCACCGCAGATTGGGTTTCTGACCCGACCTGTGCACCCCTCTAAGTACACAGGCACACTAAGGAGCCCCGCCGCCCACCGACAGCAGGTTGTGACACCCACTGCCTCCCTGAGCCATTCCAGCCGAGTGTTTTTGGCACAAGGTCATGGGTCAGGTGATGATCACTAGGTTATTCGGGGTATATGTGTTTGGTGAATACTTTCGGCTATTGTGATAACTGCGCACCAGTGATAACTTCATCGCCCAATAGGGCAATGAACACTGTGCTCAGAGATAGCGGCAAGGTAATCCATAAACGCTGAACTGTCATTCGCCAATTCTGCTTAGTTGATACCTGCCACTCTTGTACTTAGGAGAGACACAGACATCACCGAAAGCCAAGTGAAGAGAGGTTACCAGCTGTATGTCGATTCCGTCAACAGCGGTCTATAGAAACGTTGGTCACCACCGCCACCACTATAGGGCAACACCACCCGACACATATATGATTAAACGGCCGTTCACAATAAAGATTTCTTGCGAGTTAACGCTTGTTCGGTGTTTGGGGTTTCTTCTTTACTTATTTTGAAACTGCGCTTTGGAGTATTAACGCGATAGCGTTAAAGAGCTCGTTTCACAGAAATTACGGCGTCGGCGTCGTTGGTTGCGAGCGAAATATCAGCGCGAAATATCAGAAAGAGAGAGAGAAATGAACTTCATTTTTGACCAGGCTCTTTGTACTTCAGCCCTAAGGTGGGTGGCCTCCTCAGTCCAGGTAACCATGGCTCGCTGCCGCCTCCCGAGCCCTGTTCAATTGTAGCTCGCTGTCAGAGTCTTGCGTCACCAGCAGAGCCTCCCACTGGTCCTCTAATTCTGTCTCTGGATCCGCTCCTTCCTCTTCGTTTTCGCTTGGTGGTGATGACCGTGGTACGTCCGGATTGTTTTTGCACTCCAGCACCATGTGGCGCAGGGTGTTGCTCGTGTCCGGTGGGCAAAACTTGCACTCCCGCCTGTAGGTCCCTGGATACATTGCGTGCATCAGTGTTCCGTGCGGGTAAGTTCCGGCCTGGAGCCTTCTCCAGGTCACCGCTTGCTCCCCTACTCAGACTCTTGTGTGCCGGCGGGTACCGCTTCCTCTGCTTCCTGTAATGCGCCAAAATGTCTGAATACTTCTTTGGTGTGCGTTCATCGTCGTTGTGACAGCCGTCGGTACGTGTTGTCTGCGTGTCGGAGATGGCTCGGCGTGCATGATCTCGAGCCGCAGCGTGCGCCGCCTGGTTCCCCGCGAGAGACTCGTGTCCCGGTGTCCAAAGCATGGTTGTTTCTTCCACCTTGGTGCTCTTTAATACATGGAGTGCTATCTTTCCGATCCTTCCGTTCATGTACCTTCTGCACGCTTCTTGCGTATCCGTTATCACGGTAACCAGCATAATTCTTGCATGAAAGATGCAGATAAATAATAAAGTAGGGCAGCTCCACACTAGTGGTGCGAACACTGAGGTAGCATCGGAGCTGGTGGTGCTCCTCTCCTCCTCACCCCCTATTTTTGTTTCTATCTCTCCCTCTCTCTCTATATATATATATATATTTATAAATATATAATTCTCTTTCTCGATCTTTCTATCTTTTTTGTCTATCTTCCATTTCTTTCTATCACCGTATTTCTAACTTCCTCTTCATATCTTTTTCTCTCGCTCTCTATATATTTCCTTTTTTTTTATCTCTCTTCATCTCCATCTTTTTCTTTCTGCCTTTCATTCTGTTTCTGTCGTGTTTTGCTCGCTACTCCTCACCCTCACATCTGTCCTCTCCCTCACTGCCCTTTCCCGCTCCCTTGATATTCTCGCGTGGTCGTGACGTCGACGAAGGCAGCAGTCAGCACGTCAGAGATGAAACTTTATTTGGCCGAACTTGTGGCCAGGAAACTGAAAGTCAAACTACAGCAATACACTGATAGCGGCGAACAGAGCGTCGACCATCGATCAACTGTTCATCATTTGCTTTTTTATGATGTAAGTTGTTAGGAGTATTCATCTTTGTACCCCAATTAGTGACTATATTTGAATGCCATTTGCTTTGTGTTCCTTGTTTTTTTATTGTTGTGCATTGCCATTCCCCTCTGAAATGTACTGTGTACCCTGAGGGTAAAATAAATAAATAAGTAAATAAATAAGTAAATAAATAAATAAATAAATAAACTGCTCATGGCTGGCACGCGCCGTCTTTTATACATCACGCATCGAACTTTCCAGCCTTATCACTGGTGGTCGCGCAAGCTCCGGAATAATCTAGACTATTCGCGTCCTGCGTGCAATCTTAAAGGGGTCATGAAGCACCCCTTGGGCTTGTTGAAGAAACACATCCTGCGGAAAGCTGACACGGCTATGAACTGCTCAGCCAAATATTGCAGTCGTGCGCGCCGCGTACAGGCTACAAGCGGAACGCGAAGTTGCTGTTTTCTCAGGCGCCCTTTTTTCAAACAGAGGCCGGTTCTCACTCTCGTCGGTGGACGGGGCGTCTGCCGATTGACGTCGCGATCTGCATCGCCGCGTCGCAAAGGACATAGCATCCTCATTGGCCGATAGCCGACATAAATCGAGAGCGGAGTTTGAATCAGATGCGCTTCTTGCCACGGGGTGCCGCCACTTGCCGGCGCCGCCCACTCCTCAGTACACGGTAGACGCACTCGCGCACGCGAATCACAGTGGGAGAGCGATCGCGTTTCATGACGCGCGCTGACGTAACTTCTTTCCCCCGTGCCATCCCTCCCCGTGTAGCTTCCAGTGCGCTCGTCGGCACGAGAAAAGAGAGAAAGCGCTGAGAGCGTGCTCCAAACCCCCGTAACTCCGCTCATTCTTGACGGATTCGAGAAATTTTTGCGGCAATTGATTCGGAAGGCAGTAAACTCTCATACTGAGGTCATTAGATCATTACTTGGAAAAGTGGCTCATGACCCCTTTAACAAAATGATCTACTACAATCGTGAAGCTTCCCGAGCACTGCGGCCCGGTCAGCGCCGAGCGTTGCTAACCGTCCTTGCTGGTCAAACCCGAACACATCAAATTAAAACATGAAGCGGGCATGGCATTGCCCCCCTCTGAAAAAGCATGGTCCCGATGCTTGTGACAGAACATAGAAAAACAAGTGCATACACAAATAAATTACAACAAGCAATAAGTACAAGCAAAATTATAATAACAAAGCAAAATGTGCAGTCCTAAAGTTCGCTAACGCGCATAAAACGGCTTAAGGCGCACGACATGGACGACTTCAGATCGTGCACGGCACCTTTGAGAGCTCGTAATGCCGTCCGGGATAACCTCATAGTCTAGAGCGCCGAGACGTCAAGCACCTTGTATGGCCCGAAGTATCGCCAAAGAAGCTTCTCGCTAAGTCCCCGACGGCGTATCGGCGTCCAAACCCACACACGGTCACCGGGTTGGTATTCCATGTGGCGTCGTCGAAGATTATAGTGGCGGCTGTCGACCCTCTGCTGGTTCTTGATGCGCAGGCGGGCGAGCTGTCGAGCTTCTTCGGCGCGTTGCAAATAGGAAGCGACGTCGAGATTGTCTTCGTCAGTGGATGTTGGCAGCATTGCGTCGAGCGTCGTTGCTAGGCTCCTTCCGTAGACCAACGTGTAAGGCGTCACCTGCGTCGTTTCTTGCACAGCGGTGTTGTACGCGAAGGTCACGTACGGAAGGATGGCATCCCACGTCTTGTGCTCGACGTCAACGTACATGGCCAGCATGTCGGCGATGGTCTTATTTAACCGCTCGGTGAGGCCATTGGTCTGAGGATGGTAGGCAGTAGTCCGGCGGTGGCTTGTCTGGCTGTACCTCAAGATCGCCTGAGTTAGCTCCGCAGTAAACGCCGTACCTCTGTCGGTGATCAGGACCTCTGGGGCGCCATGACGCAGAACGATGTCTCAAACGAAGAACTTCTCTACCTCGGCGGCACTGCCTCTAGGTAGGGCCCTTGTTTCGGCGTGGCGGGTCAGGTAGTCGGTAGCTACGACAATCCACTCATTGCCACTAGTCGACGTTGGGAACGGTCCCAGGAGGTCCATCCCGATCTGCTGGAACGGTCGCCAAGGTGGCTCGATTGGCTGAAGAAAGCCCGCTGGTCTTGTTGGCGGTGTCTTGCGTCGCTGACAGTTTCGGCATGTCCTTACGTAGCGAGTGACGTCGGCGGCAAGGCGCGGCCAGTAGTACTTTTCCTGTATTCTTGCCAGCGTTCGGGAAACACCGAGGGGTCCTGCTGTTGGGTCGTCGTGCAAGGCCTGGAGGACATCTGGTCCCAATTCTGAAGGCACCACGATAAGGTACTTGGCTCGATGTGGTGAGAAGTTCTTTTGGGGCATAGGCGTGCGCAGGGTTCCCCATTAGGGAGGAGGGGCAAAGCATCGCAGCGCCCCCCCTCTCTTAGGTGACTAGAAGGGTCAATGTACGGGGAAGATCTTGCGCCCTCCCCTCTTAGTGATTGGGGGGGCGACCGCCCCCCCCCCTGCCCCCCCCCTGTGCGCACGCCTATGTTTTGGAGAACGCCGTTGCCTAAAAAAAACGACGCCAATGCTCGCTTGAACGCTTTCGGAACGACGGCGTTCTTGCCCTCGAGGTATTCCATAAGGCCTCTGAGTTCCGGGTCGGATCGCTGCTGTTCAGCGAAGTCGTCAGCACTTATGGTTCCCAAGTAGTCATCATCCTGGTCGTCTTGCGGCGGCGGGTCCACGGGGGCACGAGAGGCAGTCGGCGTCAGAGTGTTTTCTTCCGGACTTGTAAACGACGGTAATGTTGAATTCTTGAAGTCTCAAGCTCCATCGTGCGAGACGACCTGAAGGGTCCTTCAAGTTAGCTAGCCAACACAGGGCGTGGTGGTCGCTCACAACATTGAAGGGCCTGCCGTAAAGGTAGGGGCGAAACTTTGATGAAGCCCAGATTATGGCAAGGCATTCTTTTTCTGTCGTAGAATAGTGGGCTTCCGCCTTTGATAGCGACCGGCTAGCATAGCTGATTACCCTTTCCAATCCGTCAGTCCTCTGCACAAGAACGGCGCCGAGTCCTACATTGCTTGCGTCGGTGTGCACTTCTGTTTAAGCGTATTCGTCGAAATGCGCGAGTAACGGAGGCTCTGCAGGCGTCGTTTTAGTTCTTGAAATGCTTCCTCCTGCGGCGTTTCCCACTTGAACTCGACGTCGGTGCTGGTAAGGCTAGTAAGTGGCTCGGCGATGCGGGCAAAGTTTTTGACGAACCGCCTGTAATAGGCGCACAGGCCGAGAAATCGACGCACGGCCTTCTTGTCGGTGGGCGGCGGGAAGGCAGCGATGGCAGCTGTTTTCCGCGGGTCGGGGCGAACTCCAGATTTCCTAATGACGTGGCCCAAGAACAGGAGCTCCTCGTACGCAAAACGGCACTTTTCTGGTTTCAGAGTGAGTCCGGAGGTCTTGATTGCTTGAAGTACAGCTCCAAGGCGCCGGAGGTGTTCGTCGAAGTTTGAGGCAAACACAACGACGTCGTCCAAGTACACAAGGCACGTCTGCCACTTCAAGCCAGCTAGCGCTGTATCCATAATGCGTTGGAAAGTCGCAGCTGCCGAGCAAAGAGCAAAAGGCATGACCTTGAGCTCGAACAGACCGTCCGGTGTTATAAAGGCAGTCTTTTCTCGGCCTCTTTCGTCGACCTTGATTTGCCAGTAGCCGGTCTTGAGGTCCATCGACGAAAAGTACTTTGCGTTGCGGAGTCGATCTAGGGCGTCGTCTATCCGTGGGAGAGGGTACACGTCCTTCTTTGTGATCCTGTTCAGGCGACGATAATCGACGCAGAAACGCAGGGACCCATCCTTCTTCCTCACTAACACCACAGGTGACGCCCACGGACTCTTGGACGGCTGGGTGATGTCGTCGCGTAGCATTTCGTCGACCTGTTCATTGACGGCCTCGCGTTCTCGCGTCGAAACTCGGTACGGGCTCTGACGGATTGGTCGGGCACTTTCTTCTGTTATGATGCGATGCTTCGCGACTGGGGTCTGTCGAATTCTCGACGACGACGAGAAGCAGTCCTTGAATTGTAGGAGCAAGGCTTTTAGTTGGTCTTGCTTGTGCTTCGGGAGGCTCGGGTTGACGTCGAAATCGGGTTGGGTTCGTCGATCCGTCGAAGCAGATTCAGTAGCATCGAAGAGGGCGAAAGCATTGCTGGCGTCCACGAATTCGTGGATGTAGGCGACCGTCGTACCAATGTTGAGGTGCCTATATTCGTGGCTGAAGTTCGTCAGCACTACCTTTGCTTTGCCATCACGCAGCTCGGCTATGCCTCTTGCGACGCAAATCTGACGAAGTAGGTGCTGATCGCCTTCGATGACACCTTCAAGGTCTGCAGGTTCTTCGGTGCCGACGGAAATGATGATGCTGGAGAGAGGCGGAATGGTGACGTGCTCTTCTATCACATTCAACACGGGGTTTCCTGCCGCCGTGTGTGGCGGCAGCGCTTTTTCTGAGATTATAGTGTTATTGACTCAGACCTCAGATCGATGACGGCGCCGTGGTGGCTTAGAAAGTCCATCCCAAGTATCACATCCCTGGGGCAATGCTGTAAGATTACAAAGCTCGCAGGATAACTCCGGTTATTGATGGTGACTCTTGCGGTGCAGACTCCAGCCGGAGTTATTAGATGGCCCCCAGCGGTCCGGATTTCGGGGCCTTGCCAAGCGGTCCTAACTTTCTTAAATCTTGTGGCGAATGGTCCACTGACGACGGAATAGTCGGCTCCAGTGTCGACGAGAGCGGTGACGTTGTGGCCGTCGAATAGTACGTCGAGGTCGCTAATCCGTCGCCTTGCGTTGCGGTTAAATCGCGGCGTCTGGTCACGGCTAGGTCGGCTTGTCCCGCTGCTTCTACATCGCGTCGACAGGTCTTCTTCAGGGACCGAGGTTTCGTCGTCAGGGCTTCGTCTGCTTCGCGTCGTGTTCTGCAGGTCTCGTCGCGTTGTCGTCGTCGGCGGCCGCGGAGGATCTTCGGCATTTCGTCGTACAGCAACCGCACCTCCATCGGTTGCTGCCCTTAGTTTCCCGGATACGGGCTAGGCGACCGGCCCCGGTATGGGCCAGTGTGCTGCCGACGGTGCGGTGACATGTAGCGGCCGGGCGACGGCGAGCGGGAAAGTCGTCGTTCTTGCCACTGTGTTCCGGTGAGGTAGTCGTCAATGTCGCAAGGGCGTTAGCCTGGCTGCGGGCGCGGCGCGTTGACGGCGAATCCGCGAAGCCCCATCTGTCGGTACCGGCAGCGGCGGTACGTGTGGCCGGCCTCCCCGCAGTGGTAGCAGAGCGGGCGGTTGTCAGAGGCGCGCCAAACGTCGGTCTTTCTAGGTGTAGCTTTGGCCTGCAGGCGGGCGGGATAGCGTCGGAGGTGGCGGCGGTGTCTGGCGACGGAACTGCGACGGCGCGGGGCGTTGGTGATTGCGCGGAGTGGCGACAGCATGGCGTGCAACGGCAGCATAGCTCATGGATTCCGACTCAGGTAGCGGCGGTGCAGCAACTCCCAGCGAATGCTGAAGTTCCTCGCGAATGACGTCGGCTGTGGAATGCACCTGGGGTTGCGATGCAGGAAACATCTTTCGGAGCTCTTCGCGCATGACCGCCCTTTCGTCTCACGCAAGTCGTCGGAGCCCAGCGCATGTGCTTCCCCGTAGTTCGTCGTCGGCGTGCGGCGGTTGTATTGCCTCGTACGCCTTTCTAGGGCCTTTGCAATCGTTGTGGCCTCCGAACTGAACTCCATGACTGTCTTGGGCGGGTTGCGTACAAGTCCGGCAAAGAGCTCTTGCTTCACTCCCCGCATCAGGAAACAAAGCTTTTTTTCTTCGGACATAGCGGGGTCGGCGTGCCGGAACAGTCGGGTCATTTCTTCGGTGTACATCCCGATGCTTTCGTTCGGGAGCTGTACACGGGTCTCCAACAGGGTTTCGGCTCTTTCCTTGCGGACGGCGCTGCCGAAGGTGTCCAGAAATGCGGCGCGAAAGAGGTCCCAGGTCGTCAGCGTGGCTTCTCTGTTCTCGAACCATGTCCGAGCGGTGTCTTCTAGGGCGAAATACACGTGCCGTAGTTTGTCTTCACTTGTCCAATTGTTGAAAACGGCGACCCAGTCGTACCTTTCTAGCCAGCTCTCCGGATCTTCTAGCGATGACCCGTGGAAGGTTGGCGGCTCCCGGGGCTGATGTAGCCGGATTGATGTTGGAACTACTGGGGCGGTCATCGTTACAGTCGAGGTCACAGCGTTAGGTTGCCTGGCGTTGCCGGGAAGAGGTTCGTACTCTGGCTTGAGTCCTAGCTGCCGGCGGCTAGTTCGACGGTCTGTGATGTCTTGAAGTTCTTCTTCTTGAGTACTTAAACTTGGATCCCAACTGCGTGTGGGCGTCCGGAAAATGGATAAACCAGCACCTCCACCAGATGTCACGAGGTCGTGACGTCGACGAAGGCAGCAATCAGCGCGACAGAGATGAAACTCTTTATTAGGCCGAACTTGTGGCCGGGAAACTGAAAGTCAAACTACAGCAATACACTGATAGCGGCCAACAGAGCGTCGACCGTCGATCAACTGTTCATCATTTGCTTTTTTATGATGTAAGTTGTTAGGAGTATTCATCTTTGTACCCCAATGAGTGACTATATTTGTATGCCATTTGCTTTGTGTTCCTTGTTTTTTTTTTATTGTTGTGCATTGCCATTCCCCTCTGAAATGTACTGTGTACCCTGAGGGTAAAATAAATAAATAAATAAGTAAATAAATAAATAAATAAATAAACTGCTCATGGCTGGGACGCGCCGTCTTTTATACATCAGGCATCGAACTTTCCAGTCTTATCACTGGTGGTCGCGCAAGCTCCGGAATAATCTAGACTATTCGCGTCCTGCGTGCAATCTTAACAAAATGATCTACTACAATTGCGAAGCTCCCCGAGCACTGCGGCCGGGTCAGCGCCGAGCGTTGCTAACCGTCCTTGCTGGTCAAACCCGAATAAATCAAATTAAAACATGAAGCGGGCGTGGCAATATACTGTACTATACAAGGCTATGCTGTGCTCTGCTAGCGTGTCTGGATAGCCGAGTGGTTTAAGACGCTCGCCTTCGGATGGTCTGTACGCTGGTTCAATTTCGCCTCGCGAAGAAATTTTCTCCCCTAGATTTTCTCTTTTTCTACGTTTCTATTTTTTCTCTCTATCTTTCTCTCTCTCTCTCTGTACTCGCCGTCTCACCCATCATAGTTATTGCATCCCGCGCCGGAGAAATCGGCGCTTGTGTTTTGGGAGCGAAGCAGGTGAAGACCACGAAGAAGAGGACGAAGAAAGCGCTTCCCGGTTCATGATGATAGATTTTTTGATGACACTGCACAAACTACGGCGAGCTACAACAGCTTCGCTGTTAAAATGTTCGGTTCATGGGAGAGTCGAACCCTGGCCTCTAGCGTGGCAAGGAGGTGTTCTACCATAAAGCACGCCACTGCTTGAAACTGATTTTGAAAAAGAAGAAAGTCAAAAAAAGACAGTTTAGCCGCAAGGGTGGAGCAATGAATGCGATAGCAAAATCTGGAATGCCACAGGAAGAACAAGCAGTTCGAAATTTGCAGCACGCCGCTGAAGCACAATAAAGGACGCTAGAAAAGAACACACAGGCATACACAGGACAAGCGCGAACAACTGACACAGCTGTTACGTCTTCTCTTAGGTATTTCATCCTTTAAACTGGGGCGCGTGGAGTGGTCCCTCTGCGTCTCCTGCCACGCGGTGGCGTCTGACGCAAGGTGTGCCCGGCGTTTTTTTTTTTTTCTTTTTCGTTCCACATCGCGAGTGGGTATACAAAGGGGCCACTTTTAAAGACGATAGTCTTTCTTGGGGAACTTAAACGCAGAAATTTTGGTCTGTCTTTCTGTCTGTCTTTCTGTTTGTCGGCACGTCCCTCGATTCAGCCACTCGGCCAAAGTTGAAACACTTGCCCAAGGGACAGCCATAGTGAACGGCTGGCTAGGTTCATACTTGTGTACATTGTTGATCAAAAAGCAAACATTACGCATATCTGAGGCGCAACATCACTAGTTAAGTATTAGGTGGTTTGTTCCTTTAATAGAAAATACATAGATACGTAATTCTAGAGACCCTAGTTTCTTAAGCTGCGCTGAAAATGAGACTGCGCGTTAAAATTGACTTCCTCCGTGCCTTCTGCACGAGCTCATTGTTGTGTTTCGGTTTCGGTTCTGTATTGCACTGTACGAATGCCATGGGGCGCCGCTCTGGCGTTCCTTTTACCCAGGCGGCGTGTAAATAAAAGAGTGTGTGGAGAGTACTCGTTGAGTGCGGACGTTTCTTATGCTTCAGCGCTTCGCGCCAAACCGCGTGTTCGGGCTGGCTGGCGTCCCCGCCGGTCGTGTTCGTCACCGCCGGTCTTCGCCTGCCGCTGCGTCGGGACTACCAGCCCGCAATACAGCACTGATGTTTCCCGACGTATTTCCAGATGGCGTCCATATCTCACGCAGCGCCTCTTCTATCGTCTTTAGACGACATTTGCAGCGAAGCACGCAGATACGCGGCCAATTTTTTTCATGCGCGTCTCAAGGGCAGTTTTGAAATTGAAAGAAAATGTAACAGCGTTGCGTGATAGGGGTACACGCTCAAGCTCCTCTAGATCTGCGTACCGCCAGCGGTGAACGGTGTATACAAATAGCTCGCCGTTATTACACCGGGCGGATGCATAGCGCGTGGTAAAGTTGTCCAACGCGGCGCGCTGCGGAGCAGGGAATCGCTGGTTCAACTCCCCGTTCGGGTGCTTCGGAATTTTCTTCCGATTTATTTCAGGAGCGAAGCTCCTTAAAGCGGCACCCGTTCGTCCCTCGTAGTGCGTAACCAGTCTTAATGCTAGTACCAGATCTTGACCTCCAAGGTGGTGCCGGTGGGAGATTTCTCCTGTGCGTTGTTGAACAATAAAAAATTGATTGATGAAATAAACCAACGAAAGACGCCAGATGTTTTCTAAAAGCAAAACGAAAAGACGCCAGATGTTTCTAAAGCAAAACGAAAAGACGCCAGCTGCTTAACGAAAGCAGCCAGATGTTTTCTAAAGCAATGGTTTTCTAAACAATGAAAATCCACAGCGTACATGTAAAATTAAAGTGAGCTGCAAGTCGTCATAACTCTCATCGAACCTTTAGTATAAACGCGCCCGATCTCACGTCGGTGATGATGTACTGGGCAGAATTCACGGAAGATTCACGGTTTACCGATGAACCTCCGCAGCTTCGCCCACTCATCATCATTCACTCCGTGGATATGCTGTGATTTTTTTTCTTCGTGCCTTTACACACACACACGCATATATATATATATATATATATATATATATATATATTGTTACGTGTTGTTGTAGCCAACTGGATGACGAGGAAGAAAGCCACATGGTAGGGCAGGCGTACGGTAGGAAGACGAGAAGGATGAAGTGAAGCTGATGCGACGGTGTCATCTTTGTGTTTGAAATATAGTTTTCTTTCTGTTGTGTAGACGGTCGTGTGGTTTCAGCGTTACATTTGGTGGCAGCGGTGGGATGCGAGCGATGGATGGTCTGAGAGACGAATTGGTGAGCTCGATGGAGGCGGCGCTGGAGGAACTGGACCGCAGGCAGCTGCGTCGGTTCGAAGAGTTTCTTCGCTGTGTTTTGGGAAAGGGATCGCAGTGTGCTGCCGATAACAGATGTGAAACGTCAAAGGCTCAACAACGGACCAGCGTTGAGGAGCAGAGGATGGTTAACGGAAGCACTGGTCTGTGGGAGCGAGGGGGGACAGATAGCGGAGCCGGTGTGAGAGTGCGCGACGATGGGGAGAGAGTGTGTGAGGTGGCGCCTTCGCCATTGGTCGAGAGCTGTGCTATCGGCGAGTTTACTGAGAAGACATCAACACCATCACAACATGGGCTGGAACCAGATGACAAACAGCCCAAAATTCATATTGCGGCTGCTGCTCAGCAGCTCTTCATCGTTTCGGCGGAAACTACCCGAGGTAACTTCCCGAGTCAAGTTCCTGATTGCAACAGCCGAGACTTGCTGGTGTCCACTACTGTGACAACAGTTGCCAACAAGGCTAGCGCACCGAGGTTCAAGCCGTCAGACGGGAGTCTCAGTGAGGGGATGACGGAGCGACAGCAGGATGCCTGCGGTAGCGGTGAACCAGTCAAGGCGCAGCTTCTGTCGCAACCTGCACCACTTTCCTACAAACCCTTCGTTCAGAAGCTGTTGCCACAGACGTGCTGCAATGACATTCTGCTGGACCCGCGCGGTGAGTGCGTGTATGCGAGGAGCGCTGCCCAGGTGAGGAGCATGCGGAGTCCACACAGCTGAAGCTCTATGTAGATGATTGTTTCAAGCTCAGAAACTTCTTGGCAAGGAGGCCCGTTCACTTTTCCAGCAGTGTGAGCGGTGCTCTCATGCATGACTCGGACAACCATCTAACGGAAGGTACTGTCGCACTGGGGGCCGACGGTAGTCGCATGTATGATTGGCAGGACCACGCCAACGGTCTGAAGAATGTTCGGCGTGCGCAGAAGCGCGAACTACAGGCGGCGGACACCGGTACCACCGTTCCGTCCGTGAACTCAACATCTGTCGCATACGGCAAGGTGGCTCGCCACCGCAAGGAAAGACCGCTGCGCGTGACGGTCCCTTCAAAGCGCGCATTTTCGAACTGTGGTCTACTCATACGACATTAATGCGGTCATTTGCTAAAGGGAATCGTCAACCTTCCGAGGAAGGGTATAACCTTCTCTGCCCAGCTGCTCCCGTTCTGCCTCCCCCCTCCCCGGCGGAAAGATGTTACGTGTTGTTGTAGCCAACTGGATGACGAAGAAGAAAGCCACATGGTACGGGCAGGCGTACGGTAGGAAGACGAGAAGGATGAAGTGAAGCTGGTGCGACGGTCATCTTTGTGTTTTAAATATAGTTTTCTTTCTGTTGTGAGGACGGTCGTGTGGTTTCATCGTTACAATATATATGTATATACATACATACACACATACATACATATATACATACATACATATACGGGACACGACGGCGATGGCTAAAATCCGGCGAGTGTCCATACAATTGCTGTCGCAATAAAAAAACCCTATGCGAATGTCATGTACAGCAAGGAGTGTCCTTAATGCATATAATATTGCGTGGCAGAAGCGTATAATCGCACCGGGCATGAAAACATGTGAATTGCACAACATTTGGGTGGCTCAGTAGGCCACACAGCACTCGGGCATAATTAATCCCCATCATGAGCAAATACGGCATGAACAAAGTGTGCAGGTGCTCCTGTTGCCTTCGGACGCGTAATAATTCGCTAATTAGCAAAAGGTAAGAATTATGGCGTAGTGGGCACTTCTCAACCGTACTTGCAATAGAAATTCTAGGATAGTTTAAAAGTGCCAATTTTACGCGCGCAGACGTTCCCTTAGTTGCGGCACGGTTGAGGGGTCCATTGAGAATCTAAGCCAGGCTCGCGATTAAGAAGGCGATGTGAATGGGGCCCTATTACGCTGTCGCGTTCTAATCTTGAAGACTAAGCTCACGCGTCCATCAAGTTTTCTTTTTTTGGTCATGACAAAACATGACGAAAACGCACAGATATTTTTCACGAGGAACATATTGACATTATGGACTTCATAGGCCCATATACTAGATGATCAGTATACTGCGAGAGCGAATGAAGCAAAACCATTGCGACAAAAGCGTGAGAAAGTTGGGAAAAATAGCATTTTGACCCATGTTTAGGCTTCATTTTCGCTGTACAGCAGTTTAAGTAAATACATGACTTTCAGATCGTAGTGGAGTGTACCTTGTTCGTAATAGATACAGGGGGCTTGCAAAGCGCACTTTGTTTTAAGCGCGAAAATAAAAATTTTCCAGCTCAGCCACATGGTTGTGGAAAGTTTCCCTTTGTTTCGCCTTCGATGCACATCATGTCAGCGCAGGATTCCAGCGTGCGCCTTTTTGCACCGACTAACGCAAGTCATAAAACTGCTTGTCACATCGCTGTACACAACGTCAAAAACGCTCATTTCCGTGCCAATCTCCAGGCCAGGCCTCAGCGCGGCTGCGACCTGGCTCAGGCAGGGCAGCTATCAGTTGCACTAACTGTCAGTTGTGCAACATCAACAATAATGGACAACAGCGGCAATCTTATTTACGTGTAATCCTCTGCAACGTGGTTTGCCAAGGCAAGATTCACTTGCAAGAATTTTAAAGAAACAGTAAACACGACATAGTGCTGTTCCTAAGCCGCCAACATCATGTTTGTGTACCACAAGCATCTATTCAGCAAGGCAAAGCTCGAACTCTCTTCATTTCAGCTTCCAGTTCTTCAGAATTCCAACAGGCTTAGGCAAGCGCTTAGTCTGCCCGAACCCCGCCAATAAAAAAAGTTTCCTTTTGCTAGTGAGCAACATTTTCTAATGCATAATGTTCATGTAATTAGCCAGTACAGTGCAGCAAGAAATGACCCCCTTCAGAATTCACCATAGAGATGGTGTCTAAAGAATTTCCATAGAAGCCAACATTAATAATTGTTAAAGACAGAAATAGTTCGTTTAAGCTGGAAGTCTGCTCAGTTCTTCTTTCAGAAAGCAACTTCTCATATAGAATACCAGTTGTACAGCAGTCGCATTCGTAAAGAATAAGAACTGCTTTGAGGCTCAGTTACTACGGCCCGGCCCCAGTTACTGTACTTGGCCTAGTAAAAAAGAATGATTTCATTTCCTCTGTAATGCAGCCTCCGCAACCAGCAGTCAAACACACAACCTCTTGCTTAGCGGCACAACACTAGAGACGAATTTCAAGCAGCCGTATGCATGCTTCAAATCAAAGCCTAATTATCCCATACGGTTGCTTGCATTTTGTTTCAACTGGAATAAAGCCGCTGCAGCGATCTAACTGCAACCATGCATATTGCTTAACCATGACAAGTAACAGTAGATGTTCATGCCCAGTAATACTCTTGTATCGCCACTATATTTTCCCTCTAGAGTTTTACACACTAAAGATGTCCTAGTCTGGAAACCATGTCCAGAAACTTAATATGGAACAGCAGGGAAGACAGTGGCATCTTGCGATGATGTAACCGACCACAATGCAGTAGAAACATCCTCACTTTGCAACTGCTCCATTCCAAAATGCAAGGCTAGACCCGCCGACAACCAACTTCTTCATCTCCTCCCTTCCAAAAATAAAGAGTGAAAAACAGCTTCGCATGACCTATGCAACTGTTATCTAGTTTAAGCCAGCACCTAATTAACTTCAATATACGTGCAACAAAGGTTTCGGATGTTGTGATCCAGCACAGTATCACAAGATGTCACCAGCAGCCCTGCTGCGATTACATGCATGCTTTCCGATATATTTTTCTTAAAACATTTATTGTACTTTGATGATAATGCTGCCAGAGGGACGCGGCAGAGAAGGAACAGACGACGACGAGGGGCACATGTGGTTCATGGCGCGTGCCGTGGCCAGTGCCCACTCTGGACGCCCTGCTGGATGCTGCTGCCGTGGCAGGCGTGGCCACCCTGGACTGCAGGCCGGGACAACACAGACACGGCCATCCCCCACACTTTGTACAACACGTATCACTTATGGTATTACGTTTCACCATCATTTCGCTCCATTACCAAAATGATGCTTGCCTTCACTTCCTTTTTGGTGGTTCGACACCAAGCTTTTTGGCAACGTCATCCTGTAAAAAGTAAGAAAAATCGTGTGGACGTCGTAGAAACGTCACTTAAACTAGGCAGCTTCTCAGCTTATGAAGGTGACTTCTATGCCAGCTACTAATTGGCAAATACTTAAACTTCGGATGCAACACACAGCGTGAGACAAAGTGTAGTGGTGCCAAGTCTCCAGATCTGTGCTTCAGACTGGCCACTTAAAGCACAACATGCGCAAGTTTTTCAGTGTACATATCTCAACAAAATTTTTGCTGTGCACATACTCTGAGCCCTTTCACAATGTGCACCAAGTAAGAGTGGTGTAGTTTAAGTTGTGGTGTTCAGCCAGCACCTCCTCTATTTTTCTGTGCCTGGGCGAAGGAGCGGAGCGCAATGGGAAACGACCGTCGGCGTTAGTGCGGCTTTTAGCCCCCGGGCGCCGCCACCGTAGTAGACCAGCCGTCGCGTAGTCGCTCGCGGAAATGAATGCCGTGGCCGCATTCGAAGCTGCTATGTGGTTCAGTTTTCGGCTGTATTCGCGTTGTTTAAAGTATAATGAAAACTTGTCAACTGGAATCATGAAGCACTTGTTCTGGGCAATCAGCCCATTTCGAAGGCATTTGTCTTTCGCGGCTATTTGATCGAGACGCTCGCGCGTCGCCTGCTAGCCCGATTCCAGAGAGCGCGTGCCAGTGATGCGCGGAAAATTATTTTGTCACCGTTACGTTCGCTTGACTGAGAGTCGGTTATTGACTGTCTGAAAGTAGATTTTCGAAAGCAGCATTTGCCAAGAGCTAATACTGAAAGTTTGGGCGCTTAAAGTTCCCCGATGCGTGCTACTGTCTACTGGTGTAACGCACTATACGCAAGCCATGAGTTCATGCTCTAAATAGCATGAAATGTCACTAAGCTGCTTCCAGTGACAATGTACATAATGATTGTCGGTTGTTGTCGATAGCGCATGTAGTGTCTATGGGCTCCGATTCTTCAGCTTCGGGGCCTATAGTGTCAGCGCTGCATGCACATGGCGGCGATCGCGCAACACGGTCACGTTTAGGGATACTTGCCATGCTTGATTCAGTTGTTACCTTGGGCTGCAAACCTGAAAGGTAGTCTGCAAAGAGTGGCGCTACTGCATCCTTCGTAAGCCGCCGCTTCTTATATTCTATGAAATCTTCGCGTCGTAAACGGCGGCTGCATATTCTAGTGTAGTTTGAAGATGTATTAGGAGACCAATTATCCCGCCTAATTACTGCAAGCCACCTCTACTGAACACCAGCGGCAGCTGGAATTTCATGGAACGACAGCCGAACAGCACATTAAGGCGAAAGCCTTAGATGCCTCATCAAACGCGAAAATTGACCGTCGGCGGCGTCAGCACGAGTGATGCAAAAAATAATTACGTGATGACGTCATCATATGATGTCACAGATCATAAAATTTTGCGACATCGTCGTGACGTCACATAATGCGACGTCGTCATATTACATCTTCGCTTGGTCAAAATGGGCCGATCACGGAGGCAGTGCATGCCTCCGCTGATGTGCAGAAAGCCTGCACTGCGTCCGATCCTTGAGGCTGTAAGAAAACCACGTTAGGCGCAGAAATATCTCGGAGGGAGGCAGGGAATGTTCAATACATTGACTAGAAGAAAAAGAAGAAGATGGTTTTCGCCTTTCAGTCGTCTTAGATGAATGCATAAGGGACCCTGTGAGATTTTTTTTTCTTTATCAATAAAGGGAAATAAAAAAAAGACAATCGTGATTTCTTTCAGTTCCATTTGCTGAGTGGAACACAACATTATGACATACTACGGCATTGGGGCGGTTGCAATAGACTGAAATGGAAAATAAAACGCGAATACCATCAAACTCGAGTGCAAGTATCGAACCGGCAGCACGGCCTGACAGTCTGCCTGCGGAATACTTACAGCGGGGATGGAAAGACACGCGAACATGTGGCATCTGCATTCTTTGCTGTTTCGCATCTATTTTCAAGTGGTTATAGCCTCTATGATTGATGAGAACACGACGTCATCCATGACACAATAAAAGACCATCTAGCATCTTTTTATTGCCACCACGGTTAGAGCGTGATGAAAACAGCACGCCGCTATGTTCGCGTTTCTTTCCATTCCCCTGTACCTGTGAAAGCCTGCAAGAAGCACAAATGCAATTAAACTCGGATGCACACACGAATTCGTGAGCTTCGTGATACGCGCGGCCGTTCAGCGCCAGCTTCCCGTAGTCTACTTGCACAGCGCCACCACGCGGCAGCGGCGAGCGGACGCGGAGCGCGCGCTCGACGGCCCGAGGAGAGCGTTTGCCCAGGCACTGAAAAATAGAGGAGGCACTGGTTCAGCACACCAATACTTCAGGATGGGTTGCGAGGGATGCCATATTGTACGGCTCTAAGCTAATATTACACACCAATGTTCTTAAATGTGCAGCACAGCATTTCTGCATTTCACTCCCGTTGGTATGCAGCCGCCACAACCAGGAGCCAAACCCATAACTTCTTGCCTAGCGGCAGAACACTAGGGGCCAATTTCAAGAAGCAGTATGCAAACTTCAAATCGGATCCAATTTATCCCATGTGGTTGCTTGCATTTTGTTGGAATAAAGCCACCATAGTCTGCAATCAAACTCTCAATCTTGTGCTCAGCAGAATGTCGTAGGCACTGAGCTCCCACAGGGAGCATTTAAACGTCGCACTGCATCAGCTTACAAGTATAGTTTCATATCATTGCTCTATTCCTCTAATTGAAGTGATTCTGTGATACACCCACTAACTGTAGATAAAAGAAAAGGTTGTTATGGGACGCTAAGGTGGGGTAAAGGCACGCATCATGAGTGGCTTTTGCCTCTGCATTTGTCCTCTGTGTTTCTTGGTATGTCCAGTCCTATTATGAACCCCAAAAACCATGTTAAATAAGGCCAGTAACCAACCCGTCCTCCTTGAGTCTTTCGAACACATGGTAGCAGTTGCAGAAACTATTTTGCAGAAACCAGTTACTCATCATTTAGCACACATACTGTTCAAAGCAAATGTTTATTAGAAATGCAACTGTATGCACACTTTATGAGGCATGCAACTGTTGCGACTGCACAGAATGCATGAGGTATGCAACTGCATTTGTACAGAAGTATACGTGCAAATGCATGTGTACTTGAGTACTTTGCACCAAACAGCAAGCACAGTTACAATTGTAACGGGCAAAGCCTGGGGTGGAAGTGCACCCTCATGATTGCAGGACAAGCATTGCCCTCAAGAGTAGCCGTAGCAATCACAGGCGTGAAAGGAAGTTTAGCATGTGCTCAACATAGTTCATAAACATTTGCCGCAAACTATGCATGCAGTTAAATGGGCAAGCCATGCACGTTAAGAGAGCTCTGCGAGTCACTCAGTAGGCCACAAAGTCAATGAAAATGCGCGTAACACGGCTCCAGTGATCACATACAGTTCCCATCATCACATACATTTCATACTTTAACACCGCTGAATTACAGCAAGTGGTAGTTAAAACACTGGCAACTCGGTTGCTTGACATACCGCAAACTGTATCTGGTTGACGTGATAGCGAATCCCACCCTGAGCATCGCATTTAGCCATGTGCTGCCTCTCTGGGTCTCCGGGAACCAGAACCGGAACACCTGGTGTCGCCTGGCAACAAATATGCACATAGTATGAAAAATGCCACACTTTAATCAAGACCACTACAAAATGTGAACATAACTAGCACAACCCTCAAACATATACGAGAAGCACGAGAGTCTGCACAACCCGTTTTTGCTGAGATGTCCTAGAACCCTTACCGGTTCCTGCGACCGCGCCATGTTCATCAGGTCCTGCATCCGGTCTTCAAAGCCGGGGGCAAACGCTGCCGGGTTGATGGCCACAAAGCACTGGCCCTGTAGGAAAAGCGGGCAACATCAAAGATATACTCTTTTGTCACCAAAAGTGGCATATAAGTTCTTTACATGAAACAAGTCATGAGTTGGGCCTTGCTCATTACCTGCATTTGTAAGCCATGCACGCAGAGGAAGGACTGATTACAGCAACAAAATTACATTATGTCATAAACAGTTCTGGAGATATCAGTGATTTCTCTCATTCTGAACTCGTTTGAGGTGGCGGCAGAAGCACCTTGCATCATCGGCTCCATCACCTCAAGAACAAGTTCTTTGCTGTGCACACTACAAAACCTTGATACTTAGCAATACTGATAGACTCTCGTTAAACGGAACCTGAAGGGACCAGGAAAATATAGTCCGTTTTAACAGGAGTTCGATTTGCTCAGCGACGAACATGGGTGCAGAATTCAAGTACGAAACCAACCAAGTTAGGCAGTTCCATTAAAGCACCAGTTCCAGCCTTCTGTATACCGAGAGTCTACTGTATTGCAAGCTGCATGTATCTGCATGGCATACAAAACTGTGCACATTGTTATCCAAGGGTTAGCATGTCCTGCTCATAGTGACACATTGCCACGAATGTATGTTTGACACTCGACACTCTTGCAAGGAAGGTTTTCGTTTTTCTTTGCTGTGAGGTCAATGTGCAGCTGAAAATGAGGAGATGGCCTGAGGACAACAACACAGTGAAGGTTGTAACAATGAAATAATCATGGTGAGATTGCAGAAAGGGATGACGGGAACACAGAAAACGTTTTTTATGGACACTGCAAACTGTTTCGAGGTACTCTAGCCTTGCGGTAAATGAGCTCTTAATAACAACACTGCAGAATAATCAAAATGTAGAATCTTTATGCAAAGTAAATTACTAACCAAGTCTGCAGGGTCTTTCACATTGAGCCAGGATCGAATGTTGTTGCCATAGTGAGCACCACTCAGAACGCCACTAAACAGGTCAACCATCATGGCTAGACCATAGCCCTTGTATCCACCTGCAAGATATCATCATGGGAGTGAAACAAGATCAGGTTTAATTAACCACTCAGTAATAAAAATATACCTACCACAACACATTCATTAGTATACTCAACGAAATAACATCCGTGGTTTACTTTTTCAATCCAAATGTGCAAAAATATATCTCAATCCATAGCACCACAAGAAAGTTATTGGTGCCCCTATATTACGA
The DNA here is from genome assembly GCF_013339695.2 of Rhipicephalus sanguineus. Classification (NCBI taxonomy): domain Eukaryota; kingdom Metazoa; phylum Arthropoda; class Arachnida; order Ixodida; family Ixodidae; genus Rhipicephalus; species Rhipicephalus sanguineus. The sequence goes on along the minus strand of NC_051184.2, from coordinate 68,396,983 downwards.
TGCTGAAATTCAAGACTAATTTGTGCCTTCACTTCAATTTTAGTCGTTTCAATTGCAACCAGCAACCTCTGCCAGCAAAGCAATGAAGAGGGAGTGCTCAAAGTAATTAATAGTTGCTATTAGCATAACTTCACTAATTCATGTTGTTTAGTTTTCTCTGTTTAGTTGATCTGACAAAAAGACATGACCATAATGATCTAAAACAGCACATAACCTTTAAGAGATGTAAGAGATGTGACCATTCTTGAGTTTCACCAGCATCGAGTTGCACCAACAACCCAGAATCAAACAAAATGAATCAAAAGCACTGGTTCATAAGCGACTATGCAATGGGCAGTCATATTTTATGACTGCCTACAGATCACTTTAACAAACCAGCCTATACGTGTTCATGAGCAGAAAGAGAAAACTTGACGGCCCATAAAAAAGCCGAGTGATTGCTACATTTAATGTCGATGGTGGCATCGTGTGAATGACATCATGGGTTTTTAGGCACTCACTGATTCACACCTTCTATTAAAAAAAAGTGCAGTTCTCCTTTCCCACCCTAAAATACTTTCATATGTTTGGCCTTCACAAATATAATACCTGGGGTTTGACGTCCCAAAACCACGATATGATTATGAGGGACGCCGTAGTGGCGGGCTCCGTAAATTTCAACCAGCTGGGGTTCTTTAACGTGCATCTAAATCTAAGTACACAGGCCTCAAACATTTTCACCTCTATCGAAAATGCAGCCGCCGCGGTCGGCATTCGATCCCGCGACCTTCGGGTCAGCAGTCGAGCGCCATAACCACTAGACCACTGTGGTGGGGCAGGCCTTCACAAATGTGGCACCACTACTGTTGTAACATGATTTGTAAAGGGACACTAAAGGCAAATAACAATTTATGTCAGAGTGAAAGCTCAATGTATGATGTCTAAAACGGCAATATTATCAACAGCAGTGCCCTACTTACTGAGAAATTAAGTTAAATGTATCACACGATGAGTGCCACGAGCGGGACGTTTTGGAAATGATCCCGATGACGTGAGAACGTCCGACTACAATTAATCACTAGTAATCAAACTAGCTGCAATAAAAAAAGAACCTTCCGTGCATCAAGAGTCGTCATAAAATGCTGCTTGTTCGTTTCTCTTTGATTCATGGAAAAAAGAACCTCTTTGGCGTTGTCATGGGGAACAGTGCGCGTGCTTCAAAGGTTCTGTTTTCGCCGAAATGCGCTTCGCCCGGCTTCGCTCATGCGGTCGCGTCTCAGTGGTAGTTTCGGTATCCCGTACCGCCGCGTGTGTTTTGCACGCTCGTGAAAGTCGCTCTGACAGAAAGTTCGACAAAATGCCGCATGCATGTGATGTTGCCGGATGCCTGAATGGTGCCCGCCGCCAGTGCACGCCGCCGCACAGTAAAGGTGGGCAACGTTGGGCATAGCAACAGTGACGTCAGAAAGACTGCTTTTAGGTGGGTGACTTGAAGTGCGCTAACGCGATGCGGACCACTAAAACGTGATTTTATTTCAAAATAAGCACTTCCTTGGCACAAAATTAGCACTACGAGGTTTCTGGACAGCTATTTCAACAATCAACGTCGACTTAATATATTTGCCTTTAGTGTTCCTTTAAGGGATAACGTGTCTTCTGGGTCTTTGATTCTTGCTAGCAAACATCATTTGCACATCCGAATAAAACTGAAATGAATAGAAGTTAACCATGGACTACAGGTTCTGTAGACATAGAGGCTGTTCAGCAACCGCAGTATACAGTGAACAATCGTTTACTTTAAAAGGAAAAAATTGATGCTCGCAAACTAAACAGCAGGCCCTTTCTTCACTGTTTGTCCTTCCCCTTCGTCGTCAACTTTCAACCTTTTGGTGAGCCACATTGTCACGGCAACATGCCGCACAAGATATCTCGCTTTCTGTTTGCAGAAAGGTCTGGTACCTGCAGAAGTTCTTGGACTGTTCGGTTTCACGAGGCTGTCTCCGGGACATGCAAGACGCGTGCGTTCGTCTAACTTAGCTGTAGACAAGAAAATTTCATTGTGGCTAACATAGTTATAAATAGAGTACCGTGTGCCATTCAAGCTACCTTGGAGCTGGCGATTTTCTAATTATTCTTATCAGCCACCTAGTTTAGGCGGTGCCTGAGCAGATGACACAAATACTTGGTGGTTGGCAGTTACTGTAAGACATGCATTCCGGCACGCTACGTCTGTGACTGTCAGCACACCAAAGGCAACCCTTAATATTAGAGGTCGTGCCCACAAGTTGTACAGTTTTATGTTAATTCTGACTTCTGTGTCATATTAGGCAAGTAGTAATGGCAGCATTTTGTCTTGCTTCGGCATCAAGAACATCTAGATTCAGTAGCCTTTACAAGATGTATAAAGATGTTTATTGGCGGACACTCGGCGACGATGGACGACAGCAACAGTCAAGGCGGGGACCGACTCTCTGCACGAGCTGTGTACTCTCCGAAAACAGCCGAAGAGGCCGACCCACTAGAAGGGGCTGGAGAGGATGACTCACTTCAGAGTTCCAAAGCTTCGCTACAGATGCAAACTTATATGTTAAATGTGAAATGTGACTATATCCACATCACCTGGTACCGAGCTTTTTGTGTTGTTTGAAATTTTGTTGCAGAATTTCACTTCGGCTAAATTTGTTATGAATAGTAAATCAGTACACAAGCCTGAAGTAATCGTGGCAAATCTGCAAAGCTGGTACTTGCACAGTTTTTCATCTCAGCAGCCTTAACCAGTGCCTGGGACAACACAGCGCCTACAGTGATTGTCACTACAACATGCTACCTGGCACACTGCCTCCGATATGTTAGAGGTCCTCCTCATCTCGGAGGTTATGCCAAGGAGACATGCATTCTGGGTCATGCCCTAGTCATACATCAGTCCTGGACAGCAGTAACGGTGGCGTCATTTTTCGTTTAAGTACCCAAAATGGCTTTCTTCTGCTAGCTCTCCCTTATGCTACCACCCATTTTTCAAGCACCAAATTTTGCACAGAAGTTGCTCTGTATCTACAATAACCGAAATAAGGCTGAAATTTCATTGTAGCTGGCCCTTGACCTCGTGCAGTCTGAAACCTTTTCCCATCTTCCGTTCGTTCTGGCCCGAAACAAAAAAGACTCAAAGCTCAAGTAAAAGAAGTGTAGTTACTTTTTTACAGGTGGCGCATAGTGTAGCAAGGAAATGCGCGCGTGATTCAACCGCGAAAGAACTTGTCCAGCAGTGCCCGACCACGGACCGCTGCGGGTCATGTTGCGCTGTCGGGCAGGCCCCAACAGACCACAAAGGGTTAAACGCAGCCCCATAAGGAACACCACAGTAATCACTCACTCGTTTCAATGGTTCCACCAAGTGGCAACAAGGCACCATCACTCATTACTTCCTCGGGCTTGTTCGTTACCTGCAAGCAACGGGTCACCATGAGACCGTTAGCCGCAAGCTACTTATTCTGACATGACCTTAACTTTGCGCCAGTGCACGTATGTGATTTGTGCACGACACCAAAGCTTTTAACTGCACTGCATCATATTCCAAGTTATGCTCAAAGCCCTCAGGCCATTCAAGCCTTACCATCAACATTGCAACACATAAATGCGTTGCATTTATGCATTGTATCGGAGCGCACTGAAATTTCAGTGTGCTCCGATGCAAGAATAATTTATTTCTTTAAGGTTATGGTTGGACCTTCCCTAAAACATGCCGCATCACATTCTTCACATGCAATTTCATCTCAATAACAATAACTGTTGGGGTTTAATGTCCCAAAACCACGATACGATTATGAGACTGTACATTGTATAGCATAACTGCACAGCAACCTTAGCAATGATTATGAGAGATGCCATAGTGGAGGGCTCCGGAAATTTCGACCACCTGGGGTTCTTTTTCTTTAACGTGCACCTAAATCTAAGCACATAGACCTCTAGCATTTTCGCCTCCATAGAAAATGTGGCCACAGCAGCCAATTTCATCTCAATGCAGTTATAAATACAACATGTGCTTTTATGACAGCATTGTTAATGGGCATATTTTGCAAGCTATCTCAATGTTCGCCTTGCAGTTGCATATGCTCGAAAGTGCCCACAAAATACAGTAGAACCCCGCTGTTACGTTCCTCACTGCTGCGTTTTCCCGGCTGTTACGTCGTTTTCCGCCGGTCCCGGCATAGCTCCCATAGGATACAATGTACAGTAGAACCCTGCTGATACGTTTTTGAAGGGACCGTAGGAAATAAACGTAAGAGACGGGAAACGTAAGAGCCGAAAAACAGGAAACACGGCAAAATATTTAGTGGTACAGAATTTTATTTCAATTCTTACGAGCAGCACGAAAATTGGCGCGCTCAGCCGCGATCTAGTCAATGAACAGAAACGCGGAGCTTAGGACGGCCTTATCCACAGAAATGTAATCAACGTATGTGATTTTTTTAACACCAACAGCTGTAGGTATGAAAGAACTAAGCACACGCAATCACGACCGGCGCGGCGAGTCCGACCGCGAACCACACGCACGACCATGCGAGCTCCAACCAGCTCGAACTCCTCCCGTTCTCCGACAAATAACGATGATGACGAGTCAACGCCAACGCGATGGCTGAAGTGAATACCAATCTCGAAGGCCTTGCTTTCGCAAGCAATTACGTCATACACGCCATGTTTGTGCAATGCAAATCTCAGAGGCTATGCTTTTGTCAATAGTAAATGCCAATCTCGAAGGCCTTGCTTTCGCGAGCAGTTACGTCATAGACGCCATCTTTGCAATTTGAATCTCGAAGGCCATGCTTTTGTTTGCATCAATTGAAAGATTCTGTTGCTTGCGCCTCTCATGCGGCTAATATTACAGTCAAACGAGGCCAAGCTGCGTGAAAATGCACCATGGCCGCTCTCTTTGGTAGTCACTCGGTCGGCTCCGGGCGCACTTCGCGACGTATCATACGGGAACGGTCCGACAGTTACGACGTAACAGCGGGGTTCCCAATACATTGTATCCTATGGGAGCTATGCCGGGACCAGCGGAAAACGACGTAACAGCCGGGAAAACGCAGCAGTGAGGAACGTAACAGCGGGGTTCTACTGTATTGGGAACCCCGCTGTTACGTCGTAACTGTCGGACCGTTCCCGTATGATACGTCGCGAAGTGCGCCCGGAGCCGACCGAGTGACTACCAAAGAGAGCGGCCATGGCGCATTTTCACGCAGCTTGGCCTCGTTTGACCGTAATATTAGCCGCATGAGAGGCGCAAGCAACAAGATGGCGTCTATGACGTAACTGCTCGCGAAAGCAAGGCCTTCGAGATTGGCATTTACTATTGACAAAAGCATAGCCTCTGAGATTTGCATTGCACAAACATGGCGTGTATGACGTAATTGCTTGCGAAAGCAAGGCCTTTGAGATTGGCATTCACTTCTGCCATCGCGTTGGCGTAGACTCATCATCATCGTTATTTGTCGGAGAACGGGAGGAGTTCGAGCTGGTTGGAGCTCGCATGGTCGTGCGTGCGGTTCGCGGTCGGACTCGCCGCGCCGGTCGTGATTGCGTGTGCTTAGTTCTTTCATACCTACAGCTGTTGGTGTTAAAAAAATCACATACGTTGATTACATTTCTGTGGATGAGGCCGTCCTAAGCTCCGCGTTTCTATCCATCGACTAGATCGCGGCTGAGCGCGCCAATTTTCGTGCTGCTCGTAAGAATTGAAATAAAATTCTGTACCACTAAATATTTTGCCGTTTTTCCTGTTTTTCGGCTCTTACGTTTCCCGTCTCTTACGTTTATTTCCTACGGTCCCTTCAAAAACGTATCAGCGGGGTTCTACTGTAATAGCGACACATAGCCACCACCGTTCCTCATTTGGAATAGACGATCACACATGGTACACGCAAGGTTGTGCATTTACTTCACACTGATGGCTTGTGGTCCTTTTATTGCATTCACTTAACCTATTCTGTCATCAAGCTTAAAATTGTAGTCCAACAATTGCCCTATAATTTCATTTCTTTCCTCGAGTGATGAATGCATTGGCACAATTGTCAGTTTGATATGTTGCATGCTTGTTGGTTTGGACCACAAAGGTATTTTTAAAGATAGGATGTTAGACATGGTCATTCACTGAGGTGAAATAAAAAAAGTCATTCAAAATAAGCAACAAAATGCACTGAAGGGGACAACCATCTTCGAATTTCGATCTACAGTACCGTGCATACAGGTACACTCCGTCGCAGTCTGATACAAGGATGCCAGCCTGTTTCAACACGATATGTGAACTTGCCGACGCTTTCTCCATATTTGAAAAGCAGGTGAAATATGCATAGCCAAGCTTTTTGCTGAGTTGCATAAATGCAGAGACAGATTATTTAGAAGCTTCTCTGCCATACTAATTCGTTGGGTGTCTCAAACTTCTTTAGCACCTGCTCTTCCAGTTCCCTTCTTTTTTCGTAGTCTTCCCTAACCTTTCTGCAAGTGCTCATGTTGTCAACTAGTCTTTTGTTGCTCATATATAGCTCTTTTCTATTTTTTTCTATGTTATTTTGATGTCAGATGCAACTTTAGTGCATAGATGTATAACCCATTAGATGTATAAATGCATTAACTCACTAGAGTCACCATTATCTTTCTTAGTGGCTTAAGCAAACAGGTAATCAATGTCAATTTATCTTACAAATGTCACTTGAGAACACAGCAACGTAAAAAGAAGGACACAGGTGCAGACCCAGGCCGTCTAATTATGACGCCCAAATGGCTGGTTGCACTTTTGATGAACAGGAAGCGTAAACTTACCTCCCCACTGCCATTGATTGCCCACCCGGATGGAATCTGCTCCCCTTTTCTGTGCTGCATTTCCACCTGCGACAGGAAGCAATATTTACTCCACAGTACTCACATCCAAGGTGTGTTAAAAGTACACAATTTCTCTTGCAAGGCTGTATTAGATGTGAAGCATCTTAGAGCGGAGTTCAATCCGGTGGTGGTGGTGGTGGTGTGCGGCGTGACCACCCTTACTGCGCATGCGCAAACGTTTTCCACTTCCCCTCTCCACTCCCTCTCTCCCCTTTCACTCTCCACATCACCTCTCCCCTTCCCTTTCCCCCTTCCCTTTCCCCTCTCATTTCTCTTTCCCACCCCTCCCCACTCCTCCTCTCCCCTCCACTCTCCCCTCCCCTTTCCTGTTTCCCCTCTCCCCTTCTCCTCCCCTTTCCCTTCCCCCTCTCCACTTCCCCTCTCCCATTTCCCCCTCACCACTCCACCTCTGAAACGCGGGCTCTGCATGCCGAAACACTGCTTCGCATCGCCTCATGGTCCCCTTTAGCGGGAGATGGTGTGATTTTTTTACAGCTCGAAGCTTGTGGAAATAACTCTTAACAGTTTCCCTAACAGCGCAAAAATCTTCTTGATGGCCAAACAGTCACTGACTTCAGCATAAAATTTATTCTAAGAGAAAGACACCTTTTGAATTCCAATTACAACACACAACATCAAAGCAAAACAAGCCACAGCATGTGAGCCCGGACCAAGCCTAGTACTACTGCAAGGTGATATGAGAAACAGCTTTTTAAGAAATGGCACTCCATTGTTTAATAACGTTGCATAAAACTAATTCAATAAACTAGTTGAGTTAATTCCAGGGTTAGCTTTTTCCAGTTAATCAAGTTGTTGGATAACGTGAAGATAGTAGAGCTAGTAACTCCTCCCCTTTCAACCAGAGTTTCCAGATGCTACCGAGCTAACAAGCATTTCATCACAAAAGAAGCCCAAAAAAAGCGGCGCGATGCTCGCTAGGAAGCCCAAAAGAAGCAGAAATTTAATAAATTTTTTCATTCTCGAAAATATTTGTAATTCTAATAAAAAATGTCGCTCAAATACGAAGGGAAGTTGAAAAAATCACTTTAATTATTTTGCACAGTGAGAATATGCGCAACTATGAACGAAAGCACATATTTACTTTTAACAATTGCATCCATGGGGCAGCCTCCATTCGGTTGAATGCACGTTTGCCAGTGCATGATTAACGTCACTTCTCGATTCCCCCAACGTATATTTGACAATTCAACACTAAACTACACAAAGTCATCGACAAACGGGCTATCGGTGAACGTGATGACCACTAAAATAACTATATTTAGGAGAAAATGCATATAAGCAGAAAAAACGTGACAAGCAACTGGAAAATACTACAAGCGACTCCGTGAAAAAAGAAGCCTAAATCTGCTTATTATAAGCGGAACTAGCAACTCTGCTTTCAACACAAATCACGGTAACTGGCACAGCCATGCAACGAAAAATATTTGTGACATAGTCTGGTGATGCAGTTTTTTTCACTTGCCTTTCCTAATGCAACAGCCGACGTCGCCATGTCGAGGACAAACGAGTCACCATCCTTCCCAGGAGCTGCCACGCTGAGCGGATTTGTTCCCAAGAATTTCTAAATAGAAAAATAAATTGCATAACATAGATTTAAGCTGAGTATTTAATTCATCAAACTCAATTTTTGAATGCTTCAAATAATCCCAGTTTACCTAATCAATGACATCACTGTGCCTCTCAAATGACACACAAAATCACATCGTATGCATATTTCGGGCTCCTGCACATACTGGTTGCAACAGCTACTGGCTAAGTAGCTATTGCATCCAGCAACAGCAAGTGGATTAATTTATTTATTCATTTATTTAATGCCCCAAAGCAGCTCTCAAACTTTGATTTTGGACCGCCCGGCGTTTTTAAACTTGCATCTAAACCTAGAAACACATGTGCCATGCTGTGGCAACAGTAAATAACAAGGCAGTTACAAAAGTGCAAGTCATTATTTAACTCTCTTCAAGGTGAACGCCTAAAAAAACAAGCGACACTCGGAGCACAATGATAGTGGTCATCGTTTGTTGAAACTATGTGGAATACTAGACAGGCAACTGTGTTTCTCCAGAATGCACACCACACTCTAAAGGAGTACACCTTTGCTCATTTTCATTTCACACATATATCTGATTAGATGGGATTCTTTCACTCCTGAATTGGTGACAACACTACGAAAAGTAACACTACATTAACAACATCTTGCCAGGAGGAATAACTTTGCGACTGTGGTTAGCCGGTAATAAACTGCCCCTGGGAAAAAGGTAAAACAATGCACACGTGTCAACATCGGTGGCGTAAATCCTGAAAAATTACTAGGGGGGACACACCTCGTGCGATGGCGGCCATTTTGTTTTTTACAAAAATGTTTTCTTTTTATTATATCAAAAATAAAATCATATCTTCAAATGAAATTTTAAAAAAACAATGTTAGTTTCTATGCGTAACTATAGCATATTTCTAGCTCCCTCTCTACCTCTACCTTTGGAACTCCCTTTCCCCAGCGTAGGCTAGCATGCCAGTTTTCCTAGACTGGTTGACATCCCAGCTTTTCCTGCCTCTCCTTTTCCTTCCTCCCTTCCAGCCATTTCATTCGGTTTAAACTGTAAAAGACAAATGCTAGCACTTTTTTTGTGATCACGCGTAAAGCTACAGCTTTTCTTTCTCCCTTCTCCATTCCCCATCCTGTAAACCTGTTAGAAAAAGCCTCCCACGATTTGCCCCAGGAAACTTTCTTGTAAAGTAATTTTATGTTCACCAGCAATTTTTATTAAAATAACCCTATCATAGTCGAGAAATCGCATTTATACTTCATTGTGAATGGCTTCCAACAAATCGTCGATGTAAATGAAGGTAGATGGTCGGGGAGCCTTTATTATCCATTTCAAACTTCAGCGTTATAAACATCTGAGGCACATCTGAAGTAACCGTAGCATTCCAGAAAGCTCATGCTCTGCAGTACTTTATGGAACAACAATCAGCTTTCACTCTTGTACTTCATCTCTGTTTATTAGAAGGGTTTCAGATTTCAGAGTTAGTTTTACAGAAAGTGTACTATCCTTAATTCAAATTCAAATATGACATCTGAAAGCTAAATCTCAAGGGGGGACACTTGCATGGGGTGTCCCCCCAGCCTGAACGCAAGGGCGGTCAGGACCCCCCCGAACCGCACCCATGATTTACGCCACTGGTCAACATAACAGAAAAAGATAACTGCTCACCTTCCTTCCGCCAGATGGTGCCACCAGTGGAGATGCATTGGTGCACGACATGCCCTAAAACAGGGTAACAACAAATATGTTCAAGAAACCACAGCATTCATTCACTTCACAATATGCGCCTCAAGATCACATTACCATATCCAAAGACAGACTGCTGGACTAGCTGGCAATTTTAAAGGGACACTAAAGGCAAATATTAAGTCGACGTTGATTGTTGAAATAGCGGTCCAGAAACCTCGTAGTGCTGCTTTTGTGCCAAGGAAGTGCTTATTTTGAAATAAAATCACGTTTTTAGTGGTCCGCGTTGCGTTAGCGCGCTTCAAATCTCCCGCCTGAAAATACGACTCTCCTACGTCACTGCTGCCGTGCCCAACGTTGCCCGCTTTTACTGCGCGGCCGCCGACACTAATGGCAGCCGAGCGGAAGTAGCGGGACCCACAGTAGCAACAACGGCGCTGCGGCAAAGACTTGCTCGGATGGGCACATTCAAAGCCGTCACCAAGTTGCGGTTGGTCTCGTAATCCTCAGTACGAAAGTGCAGCGAGCACACACGCAGAGGTTTTGACTGTTCAGCACACTGGCGCAATGGCATGACACTAAGCCACTTCGAGCGTAAGGGTTCATTCCGCGGCACCCAGTGAAAAGACACACCGGTTTCTTTGCTGCAGCACTGGCGTTGTGCACCATTCGGACATCCGGCAATATCACACGCATGCGGCATTTTGTCGAACTTTCTGTCAGAGCGACTTTCACGAGCGCGCAAAACACGCACGGCAGTACGCGATCCCGAAACTACCACTGAGACGGGCGAGGCACAGTTCGGCGAAAACGGAACCTTTTAACCACGCGCGCCGTTCCCCATGGCAACGCCACGGAGGTTTTGTTTTCCATGAATCAAGCGGAAACGAACAAACAGCATTTTATTACGTCTTTTGATGCTCGGAATGTTCTTTTTTTACTGCTGCTAGTTTGATTACTAGTGATTTATTGTAGGCCGACTTCCCTACGTCATCGGGATCACTTCGAAAGTGTCCCACTCGTGGCGCTCATCATGTGATACATTTAGCTTAATTTCTCGGTAAGTAGGGCACTGCTGTTGATAATATTGCCATTTTAGAAGTTGTCATACATTGGGCTTTCACTCTGACATAAATTGTTATTTGCCTTTAGTGTCCCTTTAAGTACAGTGCATCTGAAAGATGCCATCTTCTCTATCTTTCCAGTATGTAATTTTTAACTACACTACTACATGTAGCCAGTCACAGTATCATTTTTTGGAGCTCCAATTATGTTAATCCTTGAGTCAAAAATTTTGCCAATAAATACGTGTAATGATGTCAATATACCAGCCAGTCTAACTTACAAATGAGCAGTTCTAACTGCATACATGCATACACACAGGGCATGTCCGAAAAGTAATGTCAGTGAATCGATTGAAAAAAAATATTATTGATCAGGTAGTTAGAATACATTAAAAGGCTTTGAAACAGGCTCCTTCTGCATCAATACATTGCTTCCAGCAAGATTTCCAGATGCTGACGGTGTCAATGTAGGCCTCCTCCAGAATGTCCTTTACAGCCTTGGTGCAAGCCCCTTTGGCTTTGTCAACTGTCACAAAAAGACGTCTTTTCATGGGATGTTTGACACTCTGACAAACCATCGTCACTATAGGCTGTCTTTATGATAGGAAAAGCTTACAGTGTGGACTTGCCGAGTTTCATACGAAAGTTGGTGTGAATCTTTTTGCATCTGTTCCAACGGGCGCAGTATTACGGCTCGCATGGCAAATGAAAACGAGTTTCACGGTAAAGCCTGTCCCTACTCTTCGGATGGACACATACTATCGAGCGACCGTGTGTAATAAAATAAGTGAACTTCGCCCTCCACCAATCCCAACTGGCCCTGGCACAATGCAGCATGCAATCACTTCACAATTACTGACATTACTTTTTGGAGAAACCCTGTACGTACACACACACAATATATACATCTGTACATACTTGCATACATACATGCACACACACATACATATATACGTCTCCTAATGACAAGGGAAACTTCAACCAATTTTTTATTTTAGTCTCCATGTTTCAGACCCCTATCAGTTCTTTCTTGGGAGTGAGATGGTGTGAGGCATAGCAACGGTTATATGCACTTTTGTCACTTTGACAAGCACGCAGGCAGGTTTTCTCTTTAATACAGTTATCCCCAAACAGGCAGATATCTTCCGAACGTTTGCCTTAGACATACGCAAACACCTTTTATTTGCTTTACCACGTAACGCCCTTCACAATCACTCAAGCATCGTCCAGCAGTGAACAGACACTCCTAATTGCATATGTATGCTTATATCAGTAAGCTTCTTACACTTCTCACAAACTGAAAGTAGCACAGATCAGCGAGCACTTAATGATTGCACATAAGATAAATTGTGCAGGGTTTATATTTTTGCACTCATGGACACCCAATTACAGAACCGAAAACATACCCTATTTATTCACATAATGCCACTCATCCGCCCACACACCTGCCTGTTCTCAGATGGAACACCAATAACTTGAAAAATGTTTTCCTCCAGTAAAGACTGCAACTTCAAAAATTGTTGCAACAGTAGCTGTTCGAATGTTCCAACGTGTGCTTACACTGACGATGAATAGGTGGAGTCAGACTACTCACAATTTATCGATTTAATACTAATTCAAATAAAGGGCCCTCGCAGTTTCTGCTTGTATAGAACCTGTGCTCTTATTACAAAGGTAAGTGTTTTTTATAAGTAATATTTTTTGTGATGTTACAGTGTCCGGTGCCAAAACGTCAGTTTACTGCCACTTTAATATTAATGTTTTAGAACCTAAAAAAAGTTCTGATGAAAGCTTTTCTCCGCGTAATTACCGCAAATCGGAACTTCACTTCAATTTCACATGTAAAAAAGGAAGCGTGGGCAACTACATGGGCAAGTACAATAAATGTGAGCTACACTAGGTATTGCTATTGGCTTTTCATACCAAAGAATGTATCCACACATAACTTTGTTTCTTTTTTTGTTTTGTTTTGCTTTTCAGAGAAAACGAAAAAAGCCCTTCTAGCCGACACCACAATATGCTTTCACAGAGAAGCACAGGGAATGAGGGAACGCAGAGCAACATAACAAGAAGCAAATGAAAAAAAAGAAAAGAAAAATCATCTCGTAACAAAGAACCGTCACTCACAATCATGCCTCTTGAAGACGCCATCATACTATAGTAACCAGCAATGCCATAGTGATTGGAACCTGTGGAGCCACAGTTCAGAAGCACAGCTCAAGTATTGTGTGGTCAGAGTGTTACAATCCAGCACATCCCTGGCAAAGGTTAGGCACAATAGCGAGTACCTGTATCGTTTCACATCTTCATAAAAGACATGATGCCAATGGGAGCCATCGTGAGCCAGCCAATTACATGGAAAATACATGATGCAATAAAATGCCACTCAGCAGAATGAAGGACACAAGTAAACTGCTTCTAAACGATATAGAAGTAATTAGAGAAATTTACCTGTAGCTCAATATTGAAAAAATATGAATATATAAACAGTACTATAGTCAGGATAGTTATCAATCTTTCCTCAAAGACGTTGAGGTAAATAAAGACAAAATGAAGATAAGCTTAAACTGCAGAAACGTGGGCCAAACAGGCGGAAGTCTGGTCAATTGAGGTAATGTACAAACAACTCAAACATATGTTAAAGTTGTTCTTAATCCTAATTGCTTACTGCTAATTGCTCTGTCTTCTTTTGCTGTTTTGTAACATTACTGTGATTTCTTAATTCATTATTTATACCTAACATTGCTATGCCTTTGCTAATTGCCACAGTAACATGTGATAGTATGTAGGCAGTGCTAACTTGTTGCTTTTATATGGAAACTATGTACGTGTACTACCTGTTATGATTCCTGATGGGATCGACAGTATAAAGAAATGAATAAATAATGAAATAAATAAATAAATATGTTTAGTAAACTGCACCAAGCCATCCAAAAATTAGTCCTGCTTAAAAAAAGAGGCATGTCTACAAATTTTTCATTTTATTGTGGAGTGAGCAACTATGCAGCAGATAAATTAGCAGTACCTACTGTTTGTGCCAATGCTAAAAATACGTAGTTCAAATAAATAAATTCTGAGGTATTATAAGCCAGAACCACACAGAAATGAGCTTCACGTTTGCGATCAACAAATTCTTGTTCACCAATGTAATAAATGTTACCTAGAGTATAGAGTTGCGAGTCTCGCTAATGAAAGGCATGTTACCGCATTTTGTGCATTGTTCAACTTGCTGCTAAAACAGCAATAGCAAAAAAGTAATTTTTTTTATTTCTCGCAGTGCATCAGCAAATAATTAGCTGACACACGTACTTACCATTGGTGATTCGAATGTTTTTATACAAAAATGCAATATCATCGACTGTGCAATAAACTTATTTTTAGTGGCTCCATAATTATCATGGTTCACAAGAATAAGTACAGTCTAAATCACTTGTCTAGAGTGGCCTGTAGGCCGTTTCAGCCACCATTTTCTGCAAAAATTATGCAGAGACAGATGCTGTAATGGTACCAAATATAGTCGCACCGCATGCTAGGTTCTTATGCTATAATTCAAGCATGAATGAAAGCTTGTAGGTAACACGATGTTGCAGCTGAGGATGGCGCAAGCGTCCTCAATCACGCACTCGACAACTCTAGACAAGTGTGATTCAGAGTGTACAAAACAATACGGTACACACAGCAACGGCCTTGTAAAAAGTTGTTGGAAGCTTGACGTATTCACCAACAGCCCATCATAAAACCATCAAATAGTATTTGTATAGCAGCCATGTGCTGAGATTACTTCACCTTTTGCAACGACCCATCCAATGCCAGCCTGCTGCGCCTTCTGTATGGCCAACTCCATGCAGAATTTGCCTACGACGGGACCGAGAACGTTCTTGCCATCAACAAGCGCGGTGGCAGCTAGCTCGTTGACGACCACGGGCTTGCCGGAAGGCTGACAAACACCCTTCTCAATGTCCGTCACATACATCTCTGTCGGTGAGAGGGTAAAAACAACAGATCTGCTTGTAATAAACCGCGACAAGCAAAAGTGCCTAAAAGTGCAGCACTGTATGATAGTAAACGAACGATAGAATAATAATAAGAAGAAGAATAATAACGGCAATAATACTAACAAAAAGAATCATAATAATAAAATGGGCAGATCCCATGCATTATGGGAATCAATTTCATGCGAAGCAGTCAGCGAGTAGCAGCCTATTCCGGTTTTTTTCTTTGAGCCAAGTGTTCCGAGGTGGATCGACGTCTTTGTGTAAATTCGGTACTTGTGCACAATGGTGCACTTATCAGTCAGGGCGAGTACACTGGTGTGAGGGTGACTCATGATCTGACGTAACGTTGACACTCACATTAGAGCAGAGCCGTCAGTTTTATCACCACGAAGTGCACGATACGGTGTGATTATGTTCCATAAGTGGCGGCCATAGGCGTATTTGCCGAACTCTTGACCATACCTTGCGGAGTCATAGCTGTACATATGTAATTTATTACACTGCTATAGAAGTGGACAGCCAACACTGCAACCACAATTGGCTTTGTAATGACATGACACTTGTATAGGGTCTTTTTCCAAAGCAGTTAGAAGCACTGGCGTGGCTCTGTGATAGAATACTTGACTGCCATGCAGAATGCCTGGGTTTGATTATGGCGTGAGTCGTGATTTTTATTCTTTGCTTCTGTAGGAATATTTCATCCATCAACAATATTGCCGGCACCGACACTGCATTTTCCGCGACACGGGCTCCTTCAGTCTGCCCCGTTAAGATTTCCAAAGTCTTGGTGGCACATACCTGCATACCACGGGCAGATATATGCGGATATATGCCACACATGACTGGTGGAAAGGACTTCACAACATAC
Source organism: Rhipicephalus sanguineus (assembly GCF_013339695.2). Taxonomy (NCBI): domain Eukaryota; kingdom Metazoa; phylum Arthropoda; class Arachnida; order Ixodida; family Ixodidae; genus Rhipicephalus; species Rhipicephalus sanguineus. The sequence goes on along the minus strand of NC_051184.2, from coordinate 68,380,953 downwards.
GCACCAGGAAAGTCACGTTATTCATGTCATGACCTGCGAATCGTGTTCGCCATATACTCCCATCCTCCTAGGCCATTTTTGGTGCACAGCAACTTCAGGAGCTGACAAGGGGAGCCCTCACATAAAGGTGGCTAGATAGATAGATTGACTGACAGATAGAAACGGTCAAAGTGCCTTTGGTTTGCTCAAAAATGCTTCGCCTTTAATAATATCTGAGGTTTCATGTGCCAAAAGCACCACATGAATATGAGGTGTGCCGTAGTGGAGGACTCTGGAAATTTGGACCATCTGGTGTTATTCAGGTGCACTGATGTCGAGCAGCACATGAGCTTCTAGCATTTTACCTCCATTGAAATGCAACCCCCACGGCCACGATCTAACGCGGGACTTTCGGGTCAGAAGCCGAGCACCGTAACCACTGTACAACAGAAGCGGACAACGATGAAAAGGTATCCTTACACGTGTGTGCGTGAGTGTGAGAAATGCATTACTGATCTTCAAAAAGCTGTCAAATATGTGTGTGTGTGTAAGATTTTTCTTTTCAACTAAAAGGGAGTTGTGGCTTTTATGTCAAACAGTTCTGAACTGACCTTTGCAAGAAATTACAGACAACTAACCCCTTGTATGCATGCATATAAATTATATATGTATAAATGCACACATATAAGCATGCATAATGGCCTGTAGGGGCTCACATTTTTGCCACCAGAGAGAACCGTGGTAAATAAAAATGGCTGGGACGTTTGCCGTGGAATGACCCAGAACCTTTTATGAAATGAAGAAATGCCAACATTTTAAATTGATTTTAAAGGCAATCAATTGGCTAGCCTGATCCCACTGCACTGATATGTTTTGTCCACATATGTGGACGCTGGGATACAAAGGGTTAACATTGCACTTATTAGTGTATGTGCTATTTCCTTGCGATTCATTCGTCTATACACATGCAGTGCAGACAATAGGTAAGCTACATAGTTTGAATAACATGGAACTGAGTTTCTCGAGGTGTTCTTATCCTACTGTCTTGAGGGGGCATTGTCCTAGACTAGCCCTTCAAGATGGCACAGTGTAACACAGCTTTCCAGATTTGTTCTTAAGAGTGAAAATGTAAAATAAATTTTCTTGCGCACCAGTGTCCACTGTCTGCTTCATGCTTCTAAGTATTACAAGATATTGCCACAATAAAGGCAGGGCGTGATGAAACAAAGAAAGCACGTATGCCTTTGAGCCTTCTTGAACATGTCTCATTTGCTTGTGTCACATTACTTGAAAAAGCATGACTCTGCTCGTGTGAGCTCACTTAGTATTCAGTGCTGACTTGCAGCTTGAAGAAATATTTTATGTACTTGGACGGTGCCACAGGAGCACTATGGCAGTCTATGACTCACCCATGAAATTCTAATCAAATCTGAACCCCCTACACAAATCCCATATGTTTCGGACTGTACCCTACCAAATACCAAGTTTCTTTGACTATGTGCCTCATTCTCCTAAGTGTCTGGCTTGCGTGACACTTACAAAACATTTTGTTGCATTAGCCAGATGCAGGAGCCCATATTACTTACAACAATCAGCATAGGATTACGAGCCTGTATTAAAAGTGCACAAAGAAATGAGCACAGAAAATACAGCATAACTAACTGCACATGTACTATTTCCCACATTGTTGCTAACTAGCAGCATCTGTACATATTTAACAATTTCAGTGATACTTTACCTTGCTATTTAACCATCAGGCATCGCTAATAAATGTTTTCCCCAAAGAGTACACAGAACTGAGCACTGTAGCCACATGTGTAGTGTTTGGATCAATTCTTAACCCAGCTGCCTACGTGCTACGTGTTGCTATGCTTTGACACAAGCCCTAGCACACAACACACAGCTCCTGCTTTTTCCAAGGGAAATACTCTATGGGTCTTCTTTCTTCTAATTTATTCTTTTAAGTTCATTTTTGAGTTCAAGAAAGTTATGCTTAATCACAGGCAGAGCATGCCATGCCCATCAGCATCCCAGACAACCAATGCAAGGCTCCGCTGAAAGTGACGTCACAGTACTGCCACTGACAGTGTCGGCGTAATCATCATCACTGCTACTGCTGCAACTAAACTACTACGCATGTATGACATCCGCAATGTAAAGATGAGCGCGGTCCCACCATCCTTATGCGCCTGAGAACTATTTGAATGAGAACGCGGGAAAGAGTGCATTTCAAACATCGAACAAGTTTGGCAGCAAGGTAAAATAAATTAAAAAGTTGGGGCAGCTAATGCACCATTGGTGCAAAGATTGAGGAAAAAGCGGAGCTGGTAGCCTTCCCTAGCATGTCTGCAACATCCAACTCGTCTCCCTCCTCTACTGGCCTTCGCTAAACTAAGCTATACCCTCCCTCCTTTCCCTCCTCCTCATTCTCACTTCCCTTTCTCACTCCTTGCTGTACTATACATGGCTATGCTACGCTTTACCCTATCATGCTCCTCCCTTCCATCCTCCTCACGCTCACATCACTTCTACTCGCCCTTTGCTACACTATAATATGCATGGCTGTGCTATGCTTTAACCTCTCCCCCTTTCCCTCCTCCTCACCCTCACTTGGCTTTCCCTCCCACTTGCTATACATGGCTTGCACGTGACGTCACCGTTGCTGCGGTCCTACTGCGGCGGCCATATTGGTGAACAACCGCACGTATACGTACGCGTACCAGCCGTACGACTATACAGTGTTCAGTACAACTAACCGCCCTAGTACAACGGAGCCGCATTCCCACGGTCATTTTCTTTTTCGCGAGCCGTTTCTCGTGCATCATGCCGCCGGTTGGCGCAAGGCAGCCGTTAAATGCGGCGTACTATTCAGAACTGATCGAGCAAGCATGCTCTCGCTGTGAGGAAACGGTGCGGTTGTGCGACGGAGTGGATCCCATCATGCTTCGACTCGGAACGGACAGGACATAGAACATCTCCGCCTTCCCAGATGTGTAGCACGTACGGGGACATCGTGAACTATTTGGCTTTCAGCACTGATCTGATTACTCTGGGTGAAATAAAGGCGTACAAATCAATAGAACCGCACGACTACTTTACCAGCGGTTGGGTAAAGAGCCTGTCTGAAAACGAGCTTCGCGACCGTAAATTTGATCGTGCTTACAAGGTAAGTTGAATGGTTCATGAAAATGGCCCCTTCGCCAGCCACGAGTTATGAAATAGCGATGCACGAACGCTGCTAAATCAACAAGTACTGATGTTTGCGCTAAGTTCTCGTGCGAATGCAGCGAGGTGCACACGCCGCATGCGCGTTTTTCGATCGCGCGTCTCCTGTGCTATCTAGTTTGTCATAAACATAGAGGGATGTAGTACGTGTGTGTGAACGTAGTGCTGATGGTTTAGTCACTGCATGCGGACCGTCATCGGGAGCGAATCGCATTCGGCTTCATCAACACGCATCGGCCTGTGCTCGGCGCCGTTCCGCTTGCCATTTTTCACGACGCCGTTTTTTCGTGCACTCATGTCGCGCAGCGCCTTTGCAGCTGTAGCCGAGCCGTATATAGAGACGGCGGCGCCCAGTCTGGGTTCATCTCGTCGAACAATGCGGACTGCTTTCCTACGAACACAAGAGCATCTATGCTAACCAGTGTCTTCATATGTCCTCTCTTTTTCGCTTACATGCTACGAAGTGCGCTCCACACACACGAACGCTGGGGTTTTGTTCGTCGAAATTTGCACGCCTTCTACAGGGCCTCTGACGGTTCGCGCTGAGCATTTTCGTACGCTCGCACTGGACGTGAATAACCTCTCGTATTCGAAAGAAGCTCGTACTAGTGGGCTGCTTCTTTCTTCCGCAGCTGTTGCTACGATGACGGCAGCCTACAACTGCGCATATAACCATAGTAGAGGAAGAAACTCGCAGGTGCGACCAGGCAGCGCTGAACAAGGTCTAACCGCTGTTCACCAATATGGCCGACTCGCTCCGAGCAGTGACATCAAGTGACGTAGGTGCAAGCCATGTATACTATACCATGCTTTACTATGCATTTACTCTCCTTCACCTCTCCTACCGTTGCATTCCATAACTATTCTCGGCTTTCCTCCTCTCTTAGCTTCACTCTTCCCCGCTTCACCAGGATAGGCGCTGCGCCGTGCTCCCAACCGGGCTGCAGAAATTAGGCGCCTTTTCCTCTACAAACCACTACCATCACTCTATAGAACAGCTCTGCCGTTAAAAAAGGACGAGGAACACGAGTTAACGAGTACCGCCTTACGTAGCCGATTCAGTCCGTGGCTGAAGTGCCCCCGGTAGTCTCCGGCCACGAGGACCTCGGCCAACGCCTCCGCGTGAGCGTCGTCCGTGCCGACCTTGCGCATGCAGCGGACGATGAACGCTTGCATCTCCTCCTTGGGGACCACGATGCCATCCGGCTGCGCCGACGTTGCTGCCATTCTGCTGGTACTCGCTCGACGCACCACGCACGCTCGGGAGGACGGCACGAAAGAACTGCGCGCGACAGGCGGCCGGTACAACAGACGAACGACTCGCAAAGCCGATGACGCAGCTGGCATCGGCACTTGTTTCACTCCCAACACTCGCGACACATACGTCGCTTCTAATCGCAGACACACCCAAGTGCACGCAGACAGCAATCTCTAGTCGTTGTATTTTATCGGTTAACCTTATTCTTCTTTTTTACCGCGCTACGTGGTTTCTGGGTCGGTGCATTCTTCGCTGCAGTCTCTCCCTCCTGTCGACCTATCTTGCTGTCGTCGCAACGCTCATGTTGGCTCTTATCTCAGATGATAAGGTTTAATGGCAGCTCAGCTTTTGGCCCATATTAAGGCGTGCGGCCTTCAGACGAAGGCGACCTTGCATCGCTGGATTCAAAGAATATGCCCCTAGTCACCTAAGAGGGGGGGGGGGGGGGGGGAGGTGCGTAAAGTCTGCTTCATACATTCATTTAATAGGGAGGGGGCGAGGCCGTTGCGATGCCTTCGCCCGCCTTCGCCTCCCCCCTGAAGGGAAACCCTGCGCACGCCTATGTCCTCAAGCATATGAAAGCATTCATCTTTTGGGGCCAATGTGGCTCAGTAAAGGTTCCAAAAGTTTGCTATCTTCAGTCTACAGCTCACTGTTAAAGCAAATGGCGTCAAGAAACGTGACGTCACCGCGAGCTAAAGCGGGAACTTCGGAAAGTTATCGGAGGCAGCGCCACCTGTCTTTAAGTGTTATAAATTTATTTGGAGAAAGGCAATATACTAGAGCTTCGCAGTAAATTTTTCCCTTTACAGTGTACCTCGAAATTCCTGCAACCACTCCTTTAAAACGCTCATAACAAGCCCTTTTCGAGCATAAACTGAAAATAGCAAGATTAGTATCTCCAGAATGAAATAAAAAACAAACAAAAATACATATACAAGAATCCAGCAAGATTTGCGACATCACGGTGACTACCTGCACAACATCTAGCTCCTGGAGGTTAGTAAAAAAAACGTTCGCATGTTCTAGGCTTATAATGAATTTGTTAATTGTCAAATTATTGAAAAATGGGCTTGAAGGAAGGTAATTTGGAGGGCTCACTTCTTTTTTGTCTGACACAACCATAATAAAAACCAGCAGGTAATGAAGCCAAGAAAGTTATAGGAGACGTTAATTGTACTGTTTTAAGTGGATTGTAGCAATTGTGATATAGATGTGAAGAAAGCAAAGTGGTCGAAAAGACACCTTGCCGCTGGCAGGAACCGAACCTGCAACCTTCCCAAAGGTTGCAGGTGTGCTTCCTGCCAGTGGCAAGGTGTCTTTTTGACCACTTGGAAGGTTGCACGTTCGGTTCCTGCCACCCATGAAACACAAAACCTCTCTAAACGTCTTTAAAATGTTTAAAACCTCTATAAAACGTTTTATAGAGGTTTCATGTTTCATGCGCAGTGGCAAGGTCTTTTCGATCACTTTGCTTTCTTCACATCTATATCAGAGTTACTGCGATCCACTTAAAACAGTACAATTAATGTCCCCTATACCTTTCTTGGTTTCATTATCTGTTGGTTTTCATTAAAGTTGAAAAATGGGCTCCGCAGAACCAAAGTGATTTAGTGTGACCTTCTGATGATCCTTCAGACAGGATGATAACTTGAAGCCACAATTTTTTGTTTGCTTCAGTGAAAGAGCAGTTATATTGTAACATGCATGGGAAAATTAGGTCAACACCAAGCACATTGATACATAATTAACGGTGCTTATAGCTATAAATGTCTTGGGAGGTTGGGCTGAATTCTTCTTGCATGTGTACTTAGTTCCCAGTTGGCTACGCTTTGTAACATGCAAGTAAGACTTGCCACAATTAAGAATGTACTTGAAGAATGAGGCATGTGTTTAGAACACAAAGCATACAGTGTAATCAATGAAAACAACTTTGAAATTAAAGTGTGTGTGCCAAGGTTGGACATCCCCATCTGAACAGTAATAATTTTCTTCTAGACACACACTGCAACATTTCGACATGAGAAATTCTGACAGCTTCCAGAAATGTATATAGTATTTCAGCACATCAATGGCTTTCTCAGTGCACATATTTGCTGTGGTGCCCACAGTGCAATTCTCATAGTCAAAAATGTCCACATTTGCCTGATAACAAACATGGCACAGTAACACTGAAGTCGCATGCCAAGAAAACAAATTTAAAAAAAAGCAGGATAGCATGTTCAAGCAATCATGAACATTTGGTGGCCAAAACCAGTGCAAACATAACGCACACTTCAGCTAATTGACTTCATTAGTCTGAACTGAATTACGTGCTCAAGTGATTTTGGAAAATTTTCATTTGAATACAACCTTTCTTTAGTATGAGGAAATCTTTTGGACAAAATGGCCCTCATGTTTTGCTGCGTGTTGTCTAACATGCACGCCTACATGGCCACCCTCATCGGAACATGTGGCATGCAATGCAAGAATTGAAGCAACCATGTTCCTGTGTGCAAGCAGCTATTAATTCATCAGACACTTTTATCCAATGAGCATGGTAGTGTTATGCTGACATAAGAACAATCTAAAGGCGATATATGTGCATGCAATGATGTAAAATCAAGAAATATGGCTGAAGTGATGCAGTACTATGTGCCACTGAACTTTGTGCACACATAAACAATCAAATTCCCACAATAGAAAGCTGGGCAAGTTGGTCTTGCCTCACGATGTGAAAAAGGCGTGAATAAGATTACTACACACGACAGAGTAACTCAGGACGATGCGCTATTAGCAGCTGACATATCTTACACATATTTTATTGAACAAAATATGTCAATCGCTGGTAGCGCATTGTCCCATGTTTTTTTATTCTGTGCAGTGATCTTATTCATGTGTTTTCACATCGTGAATCGAATTCCCAACACCACAGCAAAAAATATAGCACCATGCGAGTAAACTCTACATATAGTGCATCATGGATTGCACATCCCATTACGCTTACTATGCTCTCCTGATGTACACATAGCACACTCGCATCACAATGTGATGATTGGATTATCTCACCACATTTCTATGCCTGCACAATGAATGCGACTGTGGCTACTTCAAAACAAAGTGGGTAACCTCTTTGTCGAGCCTTGCATTCCCCATTCCAGATCCAATCAGAGCAAACTAGTGCAGACTAAGTGTGGCACACGACGTCTCCATGCACTGGTTTAGCAATCTTTTTGTTGTTAAGAATAGTCGAATCGTGGGCTTGCAAATATTACGCAGTCATACGACTGCTACAGCTTGTTGCAGCATCCCTTGCCCAGCACCTCCTCTTTGGCACAATAAACTCAAACTGCTTTCATATACATATGGCTTTAGGTGACTGACAACTCATTACAGCATTGCTGTTCCTTGTGAGTACAGCAAACGGACACCTGGCCATCTGTGTGCTGTATATGCATACTTTGATATACTTCGGGATTAATGACGATACATTCAACTGTTGCAATTAGTGTGAAATATTGGCAAAGTTGTATTGCCACAGGTCTGTTGTTTTTGTGCGTGTTTCTCATATGTATAGTGACATCTAAGAACATATCCACGATCCACAGCCACAGAGAGATCCAACAGCTGCCAAACAAGACAAACTTCGGCCTCAATGAAGTCACTGCTTCAACATTGGGTCCTGACTTTATCAGAGCATCACAATCGTTTGAAGTTTCCATACTGCCGTGAGCACTTCATGTAGTTCAAAGAGCCAAACGCTTATTTTCCTGTGTTCTATATTTACTCTATCAATACTTGTGCCACTTACAAAATTACCCCCATCAATTTGGTCAACATGTGGCTTTTACATTACAACAAATACTTCCTCTCAAGGCTTCCTGAACTTCTCGCTCGGGGCAAACATGAAACGTGGAATTCAGCTAGTTTATAGGCGGGAGCCTATAGATTTTGTTACTTGTGATGTCGTGTTGTGAGCCCAGAGGAAAACGTTTTCAGTACATCACCAGAAAACTACAAGGCGACATCTGCGATCCTCGTCAAACATATATCCACATGAAAACAACGCGAAACAGGAGCAGTGACGGAAGACCGCGTTACTTTGAAAGAACGTGTTTACATTTTACGCTTTCCGCGCATTTGAGAAAACATGCACATATATATCGATGCGACACGGCAGCGAGATTCGGTGACAGCGCCCACATTTCAGCTGCGAAGGTTTTTACGCGCGACGAAAACAAGCTTTTCGGGGAGCGGGATGAGAAACCGTCGTGTTAACGTGTTGACAATTTGTGCAAAAGATGAAGCATATTCCATACTTACAACTTCAGTTCCGCCAAGCTTCCAAGTCAGCGTTGGTGACGTCCTTTTTCGCTTTATAGGGGAGGTCGTGCACCAGACATTGCTCAACCACGGCCGCTGGACGTTTCCGTCCGGACGACCGGACCGGCGGCCGTGACACACCGTCACCACCGTCACACCATCGCGACAATCACGTGACAGGTCACGTGGGCATTCCGCGCGGGTGATTCAAATTTCATTCGCGTGCGTCATGTGTGACAAATCAAATGATGCAGCGCTGAGTGCAGCTTGAAACAAATTGTGCATTGAGGCATCGCCATTTGACACTAACCAAAGTCAATCCTCGGGAATTTCCGTGTTACGGCCGTGACGGTAGCCTTCCCTTCCAATCAGGAGTGGCGCCAGGATCTTCAAGCGAAGCTAGTACTGGGCTGACCTGAGTAGCTGGTGGTCAGTTGCGTAACCAGGGGGTGGCACACCGGACCCGTGTCCCTCCCCCCCCCCCTCAACCCCGATTTTTTTTTTCCGCGGCACACATAGCACAAAATGACGTTCGACCACATCTGCCTGCCCGGCTCCCTCTTCAGATCAAAAAATTTCTCCCTATGCCCCTGCTGGTGGTGCTCCAAAAAAACCGTCCTCTCCCGCAGCTGGCGCGCACACCAATGAAATAATAAGTAAAACAAAATAAACTTTCTTCCCGGAGCTCGGGTTTCAACCCGAGTCCCCGCGGTCCGAAAACGAGTGCCTCGAACACTAGGCCACGCGCCTTTTCTTTTCTTTATCACCTGTAGTTTTTAATTTCAAGTCAAAAACATATAGATTAAACACAGAAAATACAAAGAATACTCAAAACAACGATGGTGTTACTTAGAAATTTAAGGTCAACCTGTCACAGGTTTAAAAACGCTTCAGTGAAACCGGATTATCTAACATAGGCATCCATATTGATGGTTCTTCCTGAACTCGGTAGTTCTCTTATATATGTTACATATTCGATGAAATACTCTCTAGCGGAATGAGCTTCTGGATCTGCATTTTGCACCGTCATTCTCGTGCTCCATATGCTGAGCATGCAAACCAGCTTAACCATGTCGTAGGGGAATCAAGTTTTATCAGTCGGAAGGAAGCGAATACCATATTTGCCGGTAATTATTTTTTTAAAGTACATCGAAGGATGTCCCATGAAATACCACATCCCAGCAATTCGAAAATATGAGTTCTATCGTTTCTGGTTTGTTGCATATTATCTATGCTCCAGGATGCGAAGAGTCTCTTTTTTTTTTCTCGAGCCAAGGCTTGACAGGAAGTGTGTCACTATATGAAGTTGAAAGGAGATATACTTTGTTGACGCTCTTGCTGGCATCTTCTTTTCCCTTTTCAGGACATCCCCTTCGGATCCAATTTCATAGACCACTGTACAATGGTACAGTAACATAACCCTATATAAGATCTCTATATAATGTTTTGCGTGTAACTGCACTCAAATACTCTAATGAAAACAGTGCATTCAAGATACCAAAAGAAGACAACTCGACGGAGGAAACCACGAACACTTGGTCAAGTTGTAGTTATAGTTGATGCTATAAAATCCGGTAAAGAATCACGCAGTCTTGTTTGTATGATTGCTCTCGTTGCTTTGATCTCTAAAAATTCCAAATTTGCGCAGAATTCGTTTTAGGGATAAGTGACATAAGCCCAGACCACTACTTTTGACCGAGCGAAAAAGATTTGTACGTCTTGTTCGTTCCCAAGTTGAACCCCCACATAAGCCGCAAAAACTGCAACTTTTGTACATTTACACGAAACATACACGACTCTTAGAGGGCGTAAAACAATTTTGCAACAAGAAATAGGTTGCATACTGTTGCCCAAGCAAACATGGACGGGTCATGTTCATGCCCACCCCCCTTCCTTGTTTGAGCACGAACGCGTTCTGTTTCCGCTTTCCAATATTCATTCGTGTCACGATAGTCTCCCAGTGGTACTCCCAATTTTTTTCCTGGAGTAGAAGTCCACTGAATGTTTTAAAAAATTTCTAGCTTCGTTTCCCAGTTTTTATGCCAGAGTCCTGAGCATTTATTCCAATTTATTGCGCTACCTGTATTTATACAGAATGATTTTGCAACTTTCTACTTATTCAACACTTTTTTTGTCATCACAGAATACCGCAATGTCGTCAGCATAGAAAATAACCTTAAGTTCATTTGAAAAATAGGTATAGCCGTGTATATTTTCATTAATGTGCAAACAGAAAGGCTCAAGGTACAACGCGAATAACAAATGGGACCGCGGACATCCGTGACGTGTGGATGACAGTACTTGTTTTCACTGACCCGTTTGTCAATGATAATGTTTGCTGACGATTATGAATAAGTCATTTTTGCCCCTTCAAGTAAATAGCCCTACCAATATTCACGTGGTCAAGAATGTGAAAAGAATATCGTGATTTACCCGGTAAAAAGCTTTTTCGAAGTCCAACTGAAGCATGGCAACGCGTCCATCAAGGAATCAATACATTCAAGAACATCTCGCGCAACATTTAAGTTCGCTATATTGTCGTGCGTCCTTTGATGCCGCAGGTTTGGTGATGGCCGACTAGACGACCAACAAAAGTATGTAGCCTCCTTCATAACGGTGAAGCGCTAGATAGAACGGAAACTTCTGAAGAACACAGGGCAAGGCGCCTTGTCCTGTGTTCTTCAAAAGTCCCCGTTCTTTCCAGCGCTTCACCGTCATGAACGCATACCAACGCGCCCAACTGGCAGTCATTCTAATTGTAACCTCCTTGCTAATACCTTCATGTAGATCTTATGGTGAACATTTTTCAGACAGATTGGCCGATATGATTTGACTGAGAGAAGTTTGAAGGGGGTAATCAAATTTCGGGATTAAAATAATTTGGCTTACACGGAAGAATTGACTCATGTATTTTCGATCGTAAGCTTCGGTTAAAACAGTATAATAGTACTGCTACTTGATTCTTGAATGTTTCATAAAAGGCTGCCCCAACTGCATCTGGCCTTGGTAAACTTCTCTATAGTATTCTCTGGGAGCATCGAGGCTCTTTCTTTCTCCGTATCATCTGAAACTGGCATTAAAGTAAAAGAAGTTTCGTCGAATTCTCCTCTCACTCCTTGGACGGTTTGCGCTATCAAGGTTCGATAACGTTCAACAAGGAATCTCTCAATTTGTTTTTATCGTGCATAACTTCTTCTTGATATCGGATTTCCTTTATCTCATTCCTAGAAGCGTTTCTTTGTTGCATCACTTAGCGCACGCTTCGTAGGCGCTTCTCCGAACCACGATTTCTCAGCTCGCGCGCGTACAACAGCACCTCAATATTTCTTTTTAACAATCATATCTATAGCTGTGCTTTCATGTTTTTTTATTTCGTACCGGGGCTTATCGCTCTCACTTCGAAGCAACATGTCTAGTTCAGACCTTAAAATGTCTTCTTTTTGCTTTTCGCTATGACGTAGGACGCTTGATCTCTCTAGAGAGCTTAATTTAATTTCAATTTTAAGATCTTCCCACCTTACAATTGATAGCTTGCACGTGACGTCATGGTCGCACAACATGGCTCCAACATGGCGGCTTAGATGACGTCAAGGTAGTGTCATCACACGGCGATCAACCTGCTTCAGTGTGATAACGACGTCGCTGGAACGTTATTGGGTCTCTGTGCATGAATAACGAAGGAACCAGCACGCGATGTACTGGTAACTCTAACGTGACATATCAAAGTTTGCGTCCCACCATGTTTGTACTCCAACGTGGCTGTTTCGGTGACGTCAGTACAAGCCATCTGTAGCGCTTATATCGGGGGTCTCAAACACGCCGACTACGAACTTTTCGCTAGCGGCCCGGCCCGCACATGACTGTCTTCATTAAACATTTTATTTTTATTATCTTAATAAGCATATTCATTAGCTAAACAGACATGACTGGTCTCAAGGATTTTTTTTCGTAAGCCACCCATGCGGTCACCATATGTTGAAACATAACCATCAAACAAAACCTCAATATTTCAGAATCGTCTCCACATTTTTGACATTTTTGAGATCGCTATCGGTATGTTGTTCGAATCCTCACGCAAAATCCTCCGCTCCTACCTTCTTCACTGTCCAGGCCTTTACGGGACTGAATTTCGTGACTGCGGCCCGATGGCTGAGGCGAGTTTGAGAACCGTGGCTTATATGCTCACCTTCAAGAACTTTATCACAGCTGTTGCTATTTTTAAAGAAGTACTTCATCCGTAGGTAGTTCATCAGTTAGCTTCCATGTATCCCAGTTAAACTTTGTCTGCTTCTCTTTGTTATGCTGAAGGCGAATAGACTGTGGTCGCTAAAGAAGACGTGCGCACACGCCATTCCGCATAAGGGAATGAGCATAGCTGAAAACGTATGCGCGGTCGAACCTCGCCATTGATCCCCGCTGGTAGTGAGTGAAAACGGAACCGTTTTAGCGGGAAAAAAATTTCTCCCAGACCTACAACAAGGCATTCTGGTCTTTCACTGCTGTTCGTCTACCCCTTCTTCGGATCGGCATACACAATTCAAATAACCCAATACAATTAACATTCTCTCAGTTTCCATATATTACTTAATGGCATCAAAAAATTTTGTACGCTCGTTTTGTCTTTTCGGTGAATACAAGTATGGTGCGCCATTTAACACTCGAAAAAAAAAAATCACAGACTTCAAAACGACCAGATTCCCTCACGATTACAGCTTCTACGGTTATGTCGATCTAATTATTATGAAAAATACGCGCCCACCCGATGTGCGTGACATACACAGGCATTGCAACGCATTCTAAAAGGCAGCACCATGCGATCCGTTTGCTCTTGGGTTCCAACCTTAGTTTCTTGAACAGCCAGTATACGTCTAGCTCATTCACCAAGAGGCGGGGGTTTCTCTAAGAAGAAGTGGAAGAAGAGGTGTTTTGCCGGTGGGGCAGGGGGGGGGGAGGAGATGTGAGCTTCCTCATGGCGGTGCCGACGCCGACGAATGCTCATATATCGGAAATGAAATGCGCGGCATTCCTTCGTCGCGCGAAGGGCCCAAGGGTGGGGTAGAAAACATTTTTATTAGTGAAAATTAACCAAAGAGTTGCAGTGTCATACACTGCATGCTTGAGTGGCCAGACCCTATTCCGGGACGCCAATGGAGCTGGAGGACAGGGAGGCTGGCGTTTGGGTGGCATGGCTCCGGAAGGACCTCCGCAGTTTGCTCAGCCGGGCGCGATCGCGCGCGCTTTCCTTCACCGAGATCAGCAGACGGCTTATACAAGGTGTCTCATCTCAAGCTCACCTCAGCCAGCGGGCTGCAGTCACGAATTTTAATCTCCCGCAGGGGCCCGCGGGACGGTGAGGAAGGTTAGAGAGGGGGGAGAGGAAGGAGTTGGAACAAAATGTCAGCTAACGTTGCCATTCGAAAGAAGGCCTTTCCCGTATCTTATATATGGGTCATTTCTGAGGGGAATTCGACGTCAGGTCGCGAAACATATCGACGCTTTATTGCCACGCAGAATGCTTGGGTTCGATTCCTGCTGGGATCCTAATTTCATTATTTCCATTTGTCAGGTCAACACTGCCGATGTCGGCTTTTCTTAACGCTCTCGTATTTAAATTACCAATGTCTGCTCTCGCCGTTCCTGAGTAGATAAAACTGTCAATAACCTGTGGCGCATACCCGTACACCGCGGCCCGTGGTAAACGGGTATGTGCCACACGTCTCTGGACGAAAGGGTTTGACGACGTACGCGATCGGATTTTCACGCTATTCATGTCATGACCCGACAGTCACATTCGTCAAATCGTCTTAGATAGATAGATAGATAGATAGATAGATAGATAGATAGATAGATAGATAGATAGATAGATAGATAGATAGATAGATAGATAGATAGATAGATAGATAGATAGATAGATAGATAGATAGATAGATAGATAGATAGATAGATAGATAGATAGATAGATAGATAGATAGATAGATAGATAGATAGATAGATAGATAGATAGATAGATAGATAGAAACGCTCAAAGCGCCAAAGGTGCGCTAAGTTCGAAATGCTTCGCATTTTAAAAAAAACTGGGGAGGGGCGAAGCATGCAGGGAAGGGTGTTTCAGCTCCACTAACGTGAAACCTGGGGAAGGGCGAAGCATGCAGTATGCGCCTGTGTTTCCTACAGCAATATCACTGCTAACAGGCAATGAGAGACAGAAGCAGAAGAACAAGAAGAGCGTGACCTAGGTCATTTGCCACATTGTTTTGAGAGAGATTTCTTTGATGATGGTGCCAAGCCTGAAACCGGGCATATAAGGAAGGGTGTTTCAGCTCCACTAACGTCGTAGGAAAAGTGCGTCGGAATGCAGCTTGCTGCTTCTTCTTCCCTATATGCCCAGTTTCAGTTCCCTACGGCATGTAGGGAAGGGTGTTTCAGCTCCACTAACGTCGTCGGCTATTTGTTGGGCTAACTGTTGCCTTCTTCATTTTTAGTGGACCAGTGGTGAGTAAAGCACCATCACTTTGCAGATATGTTTCAAGGAGTCGTGTTTCAAATAGATGACTTTACCGTAGAGATCCACGTTTGTGTCTCTGGTTTTAGATAAAAAAAAAACTTGAGCGCCTTGGTAAATTTCGTCGGGGATTCTGACGCCACTGCTAAGCCAAACATGATGTTTTAGGCAATAACGACGAACCTTTAACTCACAATATGCATAGTATGGACCGGTGGAGAGTAGTGTGGGATTTACCCAATTTTTGTAGCGCATACCCGTTTATGAACGACCGCGACCACGACATGACATGCCGACAAGCCGAGACTCTAAGGTGCTTCGCCCCTAAAAGGTGGGACGAAGACAGTCATGTGCGGGCCGGGCCACTAGCGAGAGGCCCGCGGGCCGCCTGTTTGAGAATCCTGGCTTATATCTTCGTACGTGCTGGTCTCGCCACTCGGTTTGCGATAAAGTGATACTCAGTCAGAAGGTCGCTGCGTGAGCCAACAATCAAGGGTCAAGCAAGCAAGTGGCCGCGTTGCCTTACTCCGGCGTTTTGTTGAGTTACGCCAGGTTGGATGCTACAAGAGCTAGCATGCTAGCGTTACTTCATACAACATTCAATTTGTTGCTATCGCATTCATTCCCTCGCCCTTGAGGCGAAACTGCGACTATCTTTAGCAAGCGGCCGCGCTCTTTCTATGTACGAAACAGAATACCCACGCCTGGCCGCTGAGTGAGTAAGTGTGATGATGATGATGATGACCTCTTGCTGATGGCGCTCACCCAAAAAAAATCACAGATCCACGGAGTGAATGATGATGAGTGGGCGAAGCTGCGGAATTCACGGAAGATTCACGGTAAACCGTGAATCTTCCGTGAATTCTGCCCAGTACATCATCACCGACGTGAGATCGGGCGCGTTTATACTAAAGGTTCGATGAGTTATGACGACTTGCAGCTCACTTTAATTTTACATGTACGCTGTGAATTTTCATTGTTTAGAAAACCATTGCTTTAGAAAACATCTGGCGTCTTTCGTTAAGCAGCTGGCGTCTTTTCGTTTTGCTTTAGAAACATCTGGCGTTCTTTCGTTTTGCTTTTACAAAACATCTGGCGTCTTTCGTTGGTTTATTTCATCAATCAACGGCGTTTTGAACAAAATTTTTATTGTTTAATCACGCACAGGAGAAATCTCACCAGGCACTACCTTGGAGGTAAACAATGGCTGCTAATGGGAATGAGAGACAGAAGAAGTCGGCTTTTAGCTAACACTTACCCTTCTACTTCTACTAACGTTTCCTACTGGAACATGTCAATGGCTGCTAATGGGGAATGAGAGACAGAAGAATTCGGCTTTTAGTTAACGCGCACGCTGAGAATTTTTTATTGTTCAACAACGCACAGGAAAAATCTCCCACCGGCACCACCTTGGAGGTCAAGATCTGGTACTAGCGTTACGACTGGTTACGCACTACTACGACTACGACTACGAGGGACGAACGGGTGCCGCCTTAAGGAGCTTCGCCCCTAAAAACATAGCTGATATTTGCAAATTCCATATTCGCCTTTTCGGTCGGTTTCAAGATTGCGATAACAGCAGCACGTGTTGCACCCCAAGAAACTTCCGGTCGCTTCAATTATCACTCTGCAACGCAGACACAGAAAGCGTGCGTTTGAAGTTGTGTCAGAGTAAGGAAAGACGCTTTTTCCGCTTTCAGGTAAAAGGAAGGCGCTTAAAGTTAAGGACTAACTCTTACAATGTTGTGTGTGCAGCCTATAGGAATATTTATTTAAAATATTTGGCCAGACACAAGGAGAAAATTCTTGAAAATGTGCAGGTTACTCACTAAGGCTTTTGTTCCCCGCCAACGCTACTAGGCTAGGCTGGCGCACAAAAGCGGAAGCCGTCCAGCAGCTTTGTTTGTAAACAGCAAAAGGGTCTATAGCAAACAGACTATCAGATGTGATGTTTGACCGATGTAACAACGAGTTGAAATTAATAATGAAAATAAGCCAATATACACTAGCATGGTAATATTTTTGTTTCCTGTTTGTAATCAAACACGGCAGATGCCCGATGCACGACCTTTCCATAGTAGAATTATCTTTGACCGAAACCCTTTAATGTAGACCTGTGCAGTGAACGAAACTAAGCGCCGTCAACGAAACTCTGCGTGGTTTTTATTAGTAAATTGTTATTTGCAGCGCAGTATAACATAGAAATCCTGGAGCAACAATGGCGGTTATTTTTACATGGGACACGTGCGGTAATATAGTGATGTCGCTTACGAAACTCTAAGTAGTAGTTTCATTTTTGCATCTTTTTCCCATCTTCTAGAGAAGTAAGATGCTTTAGTTAACATGTTTTTTGTTGTATAGTTACTTGGTAGCGTAGAGCGTTTTACTCCAGTCTGCATAAGATTGCGTCTGGCGTTTGTTTAAGTTACAGTGACGCAATTTAGAAGTATTCTATATATATATATATATATATATATATATATATATATATATATATATATATATATATATATATATATATATATATATATATATATATATATATATATATATATATATAGCGCTCGCGTGTACCGGTTCAATAAACTTTACTTTGTGCAGTATATTACAGAAATCCTAGAGCAACAATGGGCGGTTATTTTTATATGGGACACGTGCCGTAATATAGTGATGACGCTTACGAAACTCTGAGTAGTTTTATTTACAGTGCAGTATCGGTACAGACATCCCAGAACAACAATGGCGGTTATTTTTACATGGTACGCGCGCAGTAATGTGGCGACGATGATTACATTGGAATACTAGTGTACCATTCATTAATGCGTGACGGCTCATTGCTCTCCCATAGTAGAGTATTCAAATCGCCAACAGTTTTTCAAAACGCGACGGTTTGAACGAAAGGGATATCAGCATACAGATCTTGCACAGCAGCGAACAAATAAGTACTCCGAATACTTTGCATATTTTACCAATCTCACGGTGTGGGTGTGTGCCACATGATTGCTACAAGGCGTAAGCCACTGAAATGACGGCATTTCGGAGTGCCGCCATTGACAGCAGCATACTCCATGGATATTCGTGCTTCCGTGAAGTTTATTAAAGTGTGAGTATAAAAAAAAAGCGACAAATTTTTGTGGTGCGATACATATATACCTACCAGTGCCGCGGCCGTGCCAGTGCACACAGCGTATGGCAGACGCCGTCTCCTCGCTTATTAAAGGCAGACTCGTAAATTGCTAGTGGAGCCCTGGACAAGGGGCTCCACCCACAGTAGCCAGGGAGCCTTATGTTTATTAAAATTGTTTCTCTCCCTCTCTTTCTGTCTCCGTGGTTTCCGTGGTGGTTTTGTGGATCTCTTTCAGCCGTCAAATTACACTGCAATCTTGAGGTTTTGCTGTCGAAACAACGGTATCGTTACGAAGCCGTTGGTGAATTCGGATTAATTTTGGCCTTCTGGGGTTATT